>NW_005302166.1:0-711 GCF_000412655.1 Myotis brandtii
CCATCCTCACATGCGGTGCCCCTCTGCTCAAATGCCTGCTTTTGTCATGTGGGGAACTAGGGTAAAAGGGTAGACTTTAACCATATTAGAAGCAGGCTGACACCCACAGAATTCCAGCCATGACCTTTCCCTCACAAGGCAACTCCTGCCCTAATCACACACTAACATTGCTAACACAGTCATTCAAAGCACCATCATCTTTATGATTCAGTACTCTAACAAGCACTCATAAATAACCCTTTCTTAAATTCAATGAGAACTTTATGTCTAAATCTGAACTGCAAAATAAAAGTGAGAGCTCTTCTGTTCTCTGGATATTATGTCCACAATAATTCTAATAAACCAGCTTTTTGAGTCAATCAGACCTGGTGATCTATACCGAATAGCATTGCTATCAAAGGCTTCAATGTCACACTGCCAAGATTTAAAGCCCAGCCTTGGTAGCTATAGGAACTTAAATCATTTAACCTCTCTGTGCCTCACTTTCATTATCTGTAAATGGGGGGAATAAAGGTACTAAGTCACAAGGTTCTTGTAAGAACTAAATGAGCTAATATATGAAAAGTACTTAGCAGAGTACCTGGCACATAGTAAAATGTTGAAGACATGGAAGCAGTATTACTGTTGTACTAATTACCTCTGGTCATATCTATGCCAATAATGATGTTATAAATATAGAAAATGAATGCTGAATATTAAAAGATGAATCAT
>NW_005302167.1:0-711 GCF_000412655.1 Myotis brandtii
GGAGAGGAAAGAGATGAGAGGGGAAGGAGGCCGTCAGAGCCAGTACCTGGAGCGGATCCTAATGGGAGCGGGGAGGAAAGTGGGGAGCAGGCCGGCTAAGAGACCTGTGTGGGGAGGAGAGACTGTGCTTACGCGGAGGCAGGGGACCTGCGCGAGGAGCCCTGGGAGCGCACGCCTCTGAGCACCAGCAGGAGGGGTGCAGGGCAGCACCTGCAAGCAGCCTGGGATTTCCAGGGCGGTCAGCGGGGCTGATTCCTTCAGCAGCCCCCCCGCGCCCCCCGCCCGGCAGCACCACAGAAGGCGAAGGCAGGAGGAATTCAGGGGGGCTCCTGGCTCTGCCCTGGGCCCCTCCCGATGTTGGCAGAACTGGCCTGAGTGCAGTCTGCCCCCTGCACCTGCCACAGGCCCGCGGGTCCCGGGGAGGGGGAGGCGCCAGGCTGCAGGGAGACGGGGTGGCAGGACAACCCTGGGGTCGGAGGGCCAGTGGGGAGGAGTCACCGGGAGATAAACTCCTCCTGGGCCTCGGGGGCTGCCTGGAGGCCCCTCTGTGACCGTTCCCGGGACAGGAGATGCAGACTCAGGCGAAGGGGGATCCAGACGCGCAGAAGCGGCTGCACACCCTGGCTCGCCACTTCACAGGTTAACTCTGATCAAGCCTGCCAGCTCCTCAGAGAGCCGGCTTGCTCAGCGGGACAAGGACACCTACGCTGC
>NW_005302168.1:0-711 GCF_000412655.1 Myotis brandtii
GGGCAGCTCCTGTGTTGAGCATCTGTCCCCTGGTGGTAAGTGCGCATCATAGTGACCGGACAAAAGGTCATTCATTTGTTTGGTCTCTTAGGCATTCATATATACATAGTCTGCTGTAGGGGCCCTGTCCAGAGTATGCCAGAGGTCCAAGGCCAACTTGCCATGCCCATGCATACAGGAAAGGACACAGCAGTATTATAATGGTAAAGGCCCCTTAGGCCTTATGTATGTGTGGGCACAATCACTCAGCAGTAGCACTATATGTACTGCATAAGAGCACACTTATATAACCTGTTTATGTTAATTTAACTCGAGCATCGCTAATTGGCATGAGAGCTGTTTTGTTTGAATGTGTAAATAAGGTGCCACTGGCCAGCCAGGTTTGGGTTGTTCTGTTTGTAATAAACCATCAAACACCTACCTGTTGTCACCCATGGGTTATTCCAATTTTCTGCACTCAAATGGGTCAAGTCCCTGACTGAGGAACTTGCCACAAATACCTGCTTTTCTCTTAATAGTGTGATATTCTCATATGGAAAACAAGAAATGGGCCTCCAGGAGTGGTTCAATTGGATAAACATGCTCCCAAGCACAAAAACTTTTCCAGTTCCAATCCTAGTGAGGGCACATGGTAGGGGGCACGCCAGTGTGGGTGCTTGCAGAAGCCAACCATTGAGTCTCTTTCTCTCTCTCTCTCTCTCTCTCTCTCTC
>NW_005302169.1:0-711 GCF_000412655.1 Myotis brandtii
GGGGGGGGGGGGGGTGTTGCTAGGAAAACCACCAGTTGGCCTCTGCTGTCTATTCTCCCCATGGATACAGAGGTCACCATAGCTTTCCAGATTGTAAGGCGTCAGTGGTCATAGCGCCATCTACTGGAATCTCTCAGCATCGTCTGTCAATGCACTGAAATTTTGAAAGATGATTTGAAAGCTCTCAAGGTTGTCAAAACAGGGCATTGAGTGTTTGTATCCTAAACTGATATGGACTTACAAATGAATCATTGTTTTCTATTTCTCTAACTACCTGTTGCCATGAATAAGATGGCGGATTTGTCAGTGATGACCTGATCCTCCCATCTCTGTGCTGCCTGAGGACTATGACTCAGAGACACCCATACATGTTTATTTTGGTCACTATATGATCATCATTTCCTTGTTGCCTTAGATTTGAAAAACATATTAGTTCTCTTTTGGCCTTTATAACCTTACTGCTTCAGTGCTAACTCACCTCCGGAAAGAACTACGCATAGACATATGTACTCCCTTCTTCAATCGCAATCTCCTCTTCCGGAAAGTTCCCTGTGCCTCCTCCTAGTCATCCTCCCACCTGCGACCATCATAGATTAATCTTTCCTGTTCTTCAACTTCAAATAAATAAAATCATATAGTATGTTGTTATGTCTACCTTCTTTCATTCAACATGTGTTTTTTGTGTGTGATTCATTCATGTGTAACTGATTC
>NW_005302170.1:0-711 GCF_000412655.1 Myotis brandtii
GGAGAAAAGGAAGATGTTGGAGAAGACAGCGCTGTCCACCCCACCGCTAGCTCGGCTGTTTTCTACTCAGATATATTTGTGTTCTGATCTCCTCTGGGTCATACATTTCCAATATGATGCGCATATAATTGATAGGGTAAGTTTCCGAATGTTTAGAAAGATGACACAAGGAATAATGACCATTTTTAATATATCATTTCTAAGCAACATAAGATATTTAAATATTTTCCAATGAGTTGGAAAAATGAACATGGTTTTATTAGAGAAACCGAAAGAACATTTACTGATTTTTACCCTTTTGTACCCATGTTAAAGTTTCCACATTAAAAATATTGTTAGCACCTCTCAGGCAACCATCTCAAAATCAAATAAAAAAATCAAATTATTAAATGCATATAATTTTTTACCTTTTCCTCAGTTAATCTTGTTAACAGTAAAACCACTTCATCTCTGTGCTCTTCATTCTTCATTCTATAAAATTGTTACTTCAGCAGAACAAAGTTTACCGAGCAGTTCCTACTTCGGCCTAATTGCCTGAAGATGGTTACGGCCCACAGAGACTTCGTTCTAAAATCTGAAACGTTCCATACTCAGCGGCTTGTGGTGCCAGCGGCTACTGTTTGATTGGCTTCTGATGCAGCGAGCGCTACGCTAATTCCCTTCGTGTGGGCCTCACGGGTCCCCACAATCCCTTCACCCAGAAGAGGGGAT
>NW_005302171.1:0-711 GCF_000412655.1 Myotis brandtii
TACAAGAACAGACAGTGGGAGGGATCATTATCATTTCATATTATTATTTTAGGATTTAAAAGTTACTCCATCTTGCCAATAAATAGAAAAGGATGCTCATTTCACTGGTAATTAAGGAAATAAAATTTAAAACAATAAGATATTTTTTAACTTTCAGATCAATAAAAAATTATTGATAATATCCAATGTTCATAAATAAGTGGGGAAAAAGATATACTCTGTGGTTAGTAGGCTTTTGAACTGGTAATACCTCTTGGGGAGGAGCCATTTAGAGATATTAATCAATATTGAAAATGCCCTTGACTCAGCATTTAAGTTTTTAGAAATCTAAACTACAAGATACTCTCACATGTATTTAAAGATATATCTGTAGTAGGCAGTTGGACAGGCAAGAGCAGTGTAGGAATGATGGGCCAGGTACAGAAGTCACCAGGGTGGAAAAGCTGAGGGTACCTAGCAACAGACAATTGTAGGGTGGGACCTCACAACCAGGGTGATCTTTGTTCCCCTAGCATATCACTGGTCATGCAGTTTAGATCTCCTGACCTTTCATATCATAGTGATGTAGCAGCCCCCTTAGAAGAGGAACAAGGAGGGCAGAGAATAGCCTATGACTCTCTTCCATGATCACTCCCTTAAGCATTAAGCCCTAGAGATAGCATCTAGGCCTCAGCTGTGTTTCAGCTCCAGGTCCAGAAAAGCGGCAAGAGG
>NW_005302172.1:0-711 GCF_000412655.1 Myotis brandtii
ATAAGCTATTGCATCAGAATTCTTGTATTGGTTGGCCCATTGGTCTTGAATGCACTTTCCTCTAATATGTACATTGCTTACACCATCATCTATGTCAGATGCTTAATCAAAGCAGACCTGTTTAAACAAGTCTTTCTCTCAACCATGTAACTTTGTTCTTATTACCTGCTGTATTTTTCTATAGCACTAATTGCTATCTCAAATCCTATATGTTACGTTCATTTATTTTCTACCTTGGCATCAGCACCCCCAAGAATGAAAGCTTGTCAAGAGTAGATATTTTTCAGATTTTACTCGATATTCTGCACCCAGTGCCTGAAAGAGTGATTGACATACAGTGGGTACTCAAAAAGAATGCTGAGGAAATATAGTGATTGAACAATTATGAACATGGATACACTAATTTAGCTAGAACAAGCAACAATTAAAATAATTATGGATAGAGATAAATCAGTGTTCAAGATTTTAAAATACCTATCCTAGAAATGTTAAAGATCAAACAAAAAATACATAAGAAAATAAGTAGAAGATTTAAATAACATAATAGTTACACACAACACACAGCTCCAAATCATTCTTTACTGAGGACACAGAATTGATTATGTTCTTATATACAAGGTAACAATGTTACATAGACTAGGTTTTCCGAACAAAACTCAGTGGAGGGATGGTGGGATGAATAGATGGGACACAATGGATTTTTCGGACACT
>NW_005302173.1:0-711 GCF_000412655.1 Myotis brandtii
TCAATTTGCATATTACCTCTTTATTATATAGGACAAGGGATGCAAATTTGCATTTGGGGACAAATTAATAATTTATTTAAGTACAATTTTATCATGTCTAGGTTCTCACACAAACTTGAGTACTACATTATTAAAATTGTAAAATATTTCTTTTGCACTTTGAAGGGTATTTTTCTCTACACTATAATATATCAGAACATGTGTGATCTAAGATGGCTTCTGGAGAAGCTTCAAATAAAATTCTTTCTGGGGTGAAAAGAAACCACAAATAAACTAAAACTAGTGTTTCCTTTTACTCGTGCAACAATTGACTGGAGTCATGCTTTATTTAACCCTTCTGAAAGAAAGAATGAGAGAACAGTCCTTCTCCAACAGGAGTCAGGTTGGCTTTCCCAGACTCAGCTTCTGACTTAAGAGTTCAGTCAGAAGGTCTCCCTGTTGCCTACATGTGCTAATACATCCTTGCTTTGTTCACAGTACAGTTTTGTTTCTGGAAAATATGCCTTGATTTGACAGTTCCCTTGAATACCACCTCCCACAAGTTCTGAGCTAACATGGAGAAACTGCCACAATTCATGCTCTTTCCCATGCAGAACTGCCATATATGAATGTCATTCTAAACTCTATTCGTAAAATAAACCCTGTGATGTATCCAGCTTACACACTGCTCTGAAAAATCTAATTTCCACTCCATTTACTTTATATTAGTGA
>NW_005302174.1:0-711 GCF_000412655.1 Myotis brandtii
TGATCAGAAAACACTGAATATATAAGCTCATTCACACTAAATTGGTAAGGTCCATTATTCAAAGTTCAGCTGGGTGGTGGTTTAAGAAAAAATCATTGAGACATTTCAACATTGTTTGCTTATGGAAAACATTTGTAATTCTGTTAGCAAAGAACAGTGTCAAAAATCTAAACGTTTTTCCCCGAACATCTGCGTTTGCTTATTAAAAAATACCCCACACCCCCATCTCTCAAACAAGTTAAGTTTGTCACGAAATGTTTTTCAAATGTCATGAAGTACAATCTCAAATATTTCGTGAATCTCTGAGTTTTAGTCTTATTTGTTTATTTCATTTCCACATGGCCTTACATTTAATACTTAAGGTAGGCATGGTCTGATAGGATTTTGAAAAAAAAATGTTTGAAGAGAAAAAGTCATCTTGGGGTCTGAATTTGAGGGACGCAGTGGATTAGATTTTCCTATGGAGGCTTCACAAAGAAGGGGTACCCCCCCTCCACAGGTGCTGCATCAACCGAATGTCACATATTTTGGGGAGCATGATGACAGCTCTCATTCTCCACCTTTAGGCTTCTTGAAACAGGGAAAAAGGATGTTGATAGAAGTATGTGAGGGTCTGTTGGTATAACCGTTTTTCTCATAAATCTGATTTTTAAGCTAGAAGACTAAAAAGAAAGAAAAGGCAACATGATCTCTTTCTTTGCTCTGAAAAAA
>NW_005302175.1:0-711 GCF_000412655.1 Myotis brandtii
CCGTTGAGGGTTGGCCCGGCCCCTCTTTGGCCTTAGGCTCGGAACTCTCCTCTCGCACAAAGCTACGCATCCCTTTAAGGGCTCTGGGCAGTGACCTTGGACCAAGAGCACACCAAAGCAGAGACATGGCGGCTTCGGAAGGAGGCAGAGCCGGTTGTGTGCCTAAGAAGCTGTAGATATAACTGCACGTGCCTTCTCCGTGGGTTGCAATCAATCCCTTCCCACCATCTTCCCTGCAGACTGCTGGTCTCCAGAGATGATGAGCTCCCTGAAAGGGAGGAATCCTCTTATGCATTTCCTTCTAAAGTGTTAGAGCTGCACTTCTACCGGGTGGGCGGGCATAACAATGAGAAATGGGAGGCAGCCAATCGGCTGAAGAAACTGATACTGAATAAGGAAACAGGTCTTATCAGCAGGGGACTCTGGCCGATGAGATCGCCCCCCAGCCGTGCGGGCATCACAAGAGGCTGAGTCACCCAGGGTACGGCCTGTGCCAAGATGAGATGCTTGGTTATCAATCTCCCTAGGTAGCAGAGCCGAGAAAGGAAAGCGAGAGAGGTCTGAGTAATCCCTCCTCTGCCCCTGCTTGATTTCGGTTTTCAGGGCTTGAGTGGCCTGTGAATTCTCAGCATGAATTACTCAGAACCAGAGAGGCGAGACTGTTCTCTCCTCTTTGGACTTCATGGGAGAAACAGGAGGGAGTCAACAGTC
>NW_005302176.1:0-711 GCF_000412655.1 Myotis brandtii
TCGCGACCCACAGGTTGAGAACCGCTGCTCTAGTCACACCACATCACTTGCCTTCCCCTAAATACTCACTCTGTTCCCCACCTCTGTGCCTTTGCACACATTTCTTGCACCTAAAATGCCACGGTATGATGTTTCCTAAACTGCCTGGTTATAGGACTTACCTAAAGAGCTTGCAAAAAGAAACATCAATTTCTAGGCTCACCTGTTGAATCTGGATCTCCAGGGGACGGGCCTGGGGAATCTGCAGGTGCCTGCGGTGTTTCTCCTGATCTGTCCTATGCGCCTTTTCCACTATTGGGCTTCTACTCATCCATCCTTCTAGACTTCCCTCAGTGGTCACCACCTCCGGGAAGACCGCCTGATGCTCCTCCTTCCCATAATACTGACGACAGTAGCGACATGTACTGAGCCCTTCCTGTGGCCCAGCAGTGTTCTAAGGACTGGGGGTATGGTGACTCCTCTAAGTCCTGGGAGGGGTGCAGCTCCGATCTCACCATCGCTAAAGAAACTGTGGTGGATGCTCCGCAGCCAAGAGAAAGCTCTCGGGAAGCACAGAGAGGCTGAGCAGGTTGCCCGGAATCACACAGACAGCACGTCTCAGAGCTGAATTCTGAACCTAGGAGTGTCCCTGTAGAGCCTTCCCTCTGTCACCTAATGTGACCAGCTCACACCTGCCAATGTCATGGTCACCTTGTGGGCTGGGGGCTGGCT
>NW_005302177.1:0-711 GCF_000412655.1 Myotis brandtii
TCACTAGTAATTTCCAGCATAGCCCTTTCCAAACAACAATCCCAAACACCACCTAGAAGAGCAAAGCCAGCTGAAATAGCCCAGATGTTCACCCTGCTTGTAAAATAAAATCCCACACAATAAACTGGGAGGGATGACTTCAAAGTAGTGTACAAAGCCGGGGTCTTAATGGAATCAGAAGCATCCCTAAAACTTTCGTGCATCTGCCATTGTACCATGGCATGGGCTCCTCTGGATTTGGCTAGTTTATATCTGGAAAGCACACCTCAGGATAAAATGTCACAAATGCTCCAGAAGTTAATTCTTCCATTGATAAGAAGTTGCTTTCTTTAGAAAAAGATGAAATAGTACAGGTTTCTCAGTTAGGAAGTTTCTTCACCTCCAGGAAAGGCAAGGTGTTTCCAAATAAAATCTAAGATAACAAAACACAGAAAAATCATAAAGACCAGCTGAAAATTCTTGTATGTCAAACTCCTTGTTTTGATTTGTTTTGATTGAGCCAGAGCACAGATGTGAGATCGGTTATGTTGTGCATACGTCCTCCTATCTTCATGGTTCTCTTACCATTTCCATACACACCAGCCCAATTTACAATGACCAGTACCTACTCTTGGGTTGCTAGAACCCACTTTACCTATTGAAATGCCTGGTAATTAATAGGGGCATCCTTACAAATTACTTTAGAGCAGTGGTTCTCAACCTTGGCTGCAC
>NW_005302178.1:0-711 GCF_000412655.1 Myotis brandtii
AGCTAACACATTCATTCTTGACACACGTTCAAATGGCTCTGAAATCTCTCTTACAGGATTGATCAATTAAAAGTCAGTATCATTCCTGATTCCTGGTACCTGAAATGCAGTGACTAGTTAACCCTTTCGCCCATCCTAAGAATGCCAACCATATAAAGATATAGATGCATGTACGGATACATGACATAGTCTACAGGCTGCGGCCTGCAGCGTTTGTAGTGCACACACACTCACACGTTCTGACTTCGGTAGCCAATCTGTGAGGAAGTTTATATTCTTAGCTTCCTGCAAGCGGAAACCGCTGCTGGATGTTTTCTTGTAGCACCGCTACCTTTCAAGTACTGTACTCAAAAAGGCTATTCGCAGGATTGCAAGATGCTGAAGTTGAAATGAAACCTGAAAATCTTTTAGACCTCCTGCTTTATTTTAGAGACGTGGCAACTGCGGTTCCTACTCAAGCTCAAAGAACATTTTCAGTTGACTTTCGAGGTCCGGTTTTCAAACCTGGCCACAGATTAGAACCCCTTAGAGAGCTCTTAAAAATGTTAGTGCGGGGCCCCATCAGGAGGAGATTCTGGTTTAACTGGTCTGGGGTGGGAGTCCAGACACTGGTATTTTTATAAAGCTCTTCAGGTGACTCTATGGTACGTCACGTTTAAGAACCACTGGCTTGGAGAAGGAGAGTATTATAAATACACCTTGTATCTACCC
>NW_005302179.1:0-711 GCF_000412655.1 Myotis brandtii
ACATGACATTGTAGAACTTCTGAGGCAAGCCTGCTGAAGGAAGAAAGGCCATGTGGAGCAGACATAAGCTGTTCCACTGGAGACCTCCTAGCTGATTGGCAGCATCACCTGCCAGATGGGAGGAGTCAGGTCATCATAGACCATGCTGCTCCTGTTGAAGCACCAAATGACTACAGTTACATGTGTGACCCCAGGTGAGACAAGCAGAAGAACAGCCCAGCTGAGCCCAGCCCAAATTGTTAACCTATAGAATTCAGGGCAAATGGTTATTGCTTTAAGCTATTAAATTTTGGTGCCATTTTTTATGGAGCAGTAGATAACCACTATAGAATCTAAAGTTCATGAGAGCAGAGACTTTGTGGGTATTTTTGTTGTTCTTTGTTTATTTTCACTACTCCATCCACTTTACCTAGATCAGTGCCTATCAAAGCACATAATAGGCACTCTATAAGTATTTTTAAATGGACCAATGCTATCTGGTAGGCCTTTACAACGACCTATTTTATACTTTGCTCAAATTTCAGTTGGCAACAGGAGAGATTTCCTTAAGTACTTAGTTGAATCAGCTAATGAGACAGAATATGACTCTTTTCTCTTCCCCCAAGAAATATCTTAAACTGCTACAGTAAAGCTCTCTTTTCTCAGTGAGTCATTTCATTAAAGGATGGTTTAGCATAAATTTTTGATGATTCAGGAAATCTGTTTTTTTTT
>NW_005302180.1:0-711 GCF_000412655.1 Myotis brandtii
AGAAACAACACCAAAGCCCAAAAAGAACTTGTTTATACAAAGGTCTGGCAGCCAACAAGTGGGAGACTGAAATTCAAGGTTTCCAACTCCAGTCCTGGGACAGGGCTCCTTCCCTGGGGTGAAGCGACAAAGACACGCTCAGGGCACAGCGCTAGGTGTTCCCAGGGCCAGAGGGAGCAGGTGGCGAGTCTGTCCCTGTGAGTAACTCTCATCTCAATGCACCTTGTGGGGAGCTGGTCAGAGGGCATCGGCCTGCCCTCTCCTGGACCTGCCCCTGGCCTGGCGGCTCCCACTGTAGCTCCTAAAAGGACACACTTCACCTTGGTGAGGCGCTTCCCTTAGCGAACCTGCTGCGATTGGCCATGGTGTCCTCTGGGAGGAAAGGTCCACCTGCTCCCACAGGGGCACCAGCTGGAAACATCAGAGTGGCCAAGGCGAGTCTCCCCATCCCAGCGCCTGGGCCACAGAGCAGCACCTCCCACCAAGCAGGGGCTCCAGCCAGGCCGCCTGCACTTCTCCTTATCCCTGAAGCCTCCCAGTGTGGCCATTCATAAAACCAGGCGCGGAGTCCCAGGCTGCTCAGGCCTGCGCTTGGGGAGGGCCAGGCTGGGCTCCTGAGCGTGACAACCCTTCCGAGCCCCTTCTCCTCTTTATCCCAGCAAGGCTCCTTCGTGGAGGTGCTGTAGCAAAAGAGCTTATAAAGCATTAAGG
>NW_005302181.1:0-711 GCF_000412655.1 Myotis brandtii
GGGGAATAGGGACACATAGAGACGTGACACAGAGAGAGGGAAGACAATGTGAAGACTTGGAAAGAACGTTATCTATAAGCCAAGAAACTCCTGTGGTTACCCATAGCTGGGAAAGAGGCATGGAACATATCCTTCCTCAACATCCTCAGAAGAAACCAACCCTGCCATTGCCTTATTTTCAGACTTCCAGTCTCCTAAACTATGAGGTAATACATTTCTGTTGGTTAAGCCACCCAGTTCATGGTCTTTGTTATAGTCGCCATAACACATTAATATGTCTCATTGAAAAATGGACAGAAACGAAAACAGAATTAATTATACAGGAAAACCAAGGGCCTTACATGTAATGAAAGATGAGAAACCTCCGAGATAACTTACAAAGTCCAATTAAAATGACTTTATATGTTTTAACCTATTATTAGATTGTTAAAGGTCAAAAAGTTTGGAAATAATGACTTAAGAAGGCAAGGGGCTACATTTTTTTCATTTACTTTGGGTGAGAGTATTTATTGAGGTGTTTACTTTCGAGGGAAATTTGCTGTTATCATTCAATGTTTCACATACACACAGTTCTGTCCCTATCAGGTAGATGTCTGGTTGTATAGACTTTCACAGTATACTGTTCTTCTTGGACAGCCCTGATATTAATAAGGCTAAATTTTAACTTCCTTTTCTTCCTCTCTCTATCCCTGCCTCCCTCCCTCATTTAAT
>NW_005302182.1:0-711 GCF_000412655.1 Myotis brandtii
CTTGGGCAGTGGCTTGCCCTCTCTGGGTCTTTGTTTCCTGATCTATAAAATGGGACAATGGGGAAAGTAACTGCCCTTTTAAATATCAGTTTCCTCAGTTGTAAAATAAGTGTAACAGTGCTACCTGCCTTCCTGAGGGGCTGTGCTGAGGAGTAAAATGAGAGAATGCTGGTGGAGGACCCAGCATAAGGTCTGGTGTTCAGTAAGTTATAGCTGTTACTATTATTAATGTTTAACGATATTCCTATTATTAACTCACTGCTTTTGCTCTTCATGATCTAAGAGAAATCATAGCCTCTGTCCGTTTTGTCTGCTTTGGACACTTGTGCCTTTTTTCAAGGTCTCGAAGCCATAATGGGGACACACTGAGACCTGTGCAGAGTCAGGAGATGCTGGCAGCTCTCACGGATCTGCTCGTTGCTGGTGCTACGAGCTGCCTTTAGAGCTCAAACCCTGAGCCCCCACTCCCACCCTTTCCTCCAGCAAAGGCTCAGGGACCAGGAAGTTTCATGTCCTCCAGGACCAAATAGAACTGGCAGTGAATCCAGGGGCAAGAGGCAATGGGAGGGGCATGGCCACGCCTGACAAGATAGTCCCTGTATAATCTACTGAGGTCCCTATCAGTGTGGAGAACCAAGAGCTGCCTAGCACTCAGAGCATTATCATTACCAGACCAGGTTCACATTTCTGCAGTTGCCCAGAGGGTCCAAA
>NW_005302183.1:0-711 GCF_000412655.1 Myotis brandtii
AAAATGTTCTAAAACTACGATGGTGGCTGCACTACTTGGTAAGTTAACTAAAAATCATTGCGTTGTAAACTCCAAGTGGGTAGATTTTATATGTAAAATATTCCTCCTTAAAGTTGTGAACAGTCACCTTCTGCACAGAGTGGTGGAGAAGTTCACATGAGATGGCCCACACTTGGTGCCCAGCTCAGCCCTTGGCGTACCCAGGTGCTTCATCAATGTTAGTTCTGCATTTTCCAATCTTTAGAGCTGTCTTTGACTCAGGGAGCTGCTGATTAGGGCAAAACAGCTTGTGATTTCTGGTTTTCTTCCAAGCCATTGCCCTAAGGACACCATTTAAATGTCTGAACCTCCCCTCTTCAGGCTCCATTGGCCTCCGGGGCCTGTAAATCCTTCCTCTTGGAGGGCCTTGTGCCTGCCTCCTCCTGTGGCCTCCTCCACTCCTGACACTTACTACATCTTTTCTAGACCATTGTGACAGCCTCTGGCCGGGCATCCTCCTTGCCTTGGGGTTCTGCCTCCTTGTCATTAGTCCTGCACAAGCTGCCAGGCTGCTCTTCAAACCTTCGCTGGCTCCCCCCGATGCCTGAAGGAGGAGCTAGAGCCATGGGCCTCCAGGCTCTGCAGGTGGTTTGCTCCCACTCCCTGATTTCACTGCTCCACCTTCAAAGGGCTTTCTCCCTGGCCCAGGAACCAACAACCTTTGTTCCACCT
>NW_005302184.1:0-711 GCF_000412655.1 Myotis brandtii
GGGCTTATCTTCCACATGGAGAGGCGGCCCCTGAATTCAGACTGCCTTGTCTCAAACCCCAGTTCACCACTCACTGTGCAAGTTACTCAGTCTCCCTGTGCCTCCGTTTCCTCATTTGTAAAACAGGAATGATAATAATAGCACCTCTCTGATGGGGTTGTTGGGACTATGACATGAGCTCAGAACAGTGCCTGGCACAGAGTAAATAAATGCTACTAGTATATGAGTGTGCTTAGTCACTCTTTGCTAAAAAGCGTGATTTTTTTCGTTGTTGCAGATCTCGCCAATGGTGACTTCCACATCAGCTCTTCTTGAGAGTCCTGTCACATGTCCAACAACACCGTGAGGCCCCACCTTGCCCTCTGCCTGCCGCATTGCCCTGCGCTCATCATTGCAAAACTACGCCTCCTGCTCATGCTGTGCCTTCTGCCTGAAATGCCGTTCCCTGTCCCCATCACTGCCCGTAAAGCCCATACCATCGTCAGGCACAGTTCCCATACCACCTCTTCCGGGAAGCCTTCCTGAAGCCCCAGTGGCCGCCTCCCTTCTCAGAGCTCACAGTCACACTCCATGACAGCCTGTCACGCACTGTCCCCTACCAGACCAAGGACTCCCCAGGGCAGGGTACCTGTCTTCTGAGCACCTGCTGCCATGACTGATACATAGGAAAGGCCAAAAAATACTGGTTCAATGAATGAATGAATGAATGAA
>NW_005302185.1:0-711 GCF_000412655.1 Myotis brandtii
GGGTCGCGACCCACAGGTTGAGAACCGCTGTGAATCTGGAGGATGGCGCAGGCATTGTAATAACTACACATTTCCTGCACTCTACTTTCTCCTGGTAGCCTTTGTCAACCTTTGCTTTGAATGCCCAAGATACCTTATGTGTTTTTGCTCAACAAGTCTCCTAAGGAGGGCCAATCCATGGCTAACAATGACAAAGTACTTTCATTCGCTCAGATAAAAAGCTCAGTTACTTTAACCTACTTCTCCCCTTTGACTACAAAGGCAACGAAAGGCTCAGATGTTACTGGGAACTCTGAGCAATTTGCTCCTCAAAAGAATAGGAAGACCAGGTTTCTTCGAATACACAAAGTCTCTTATCCGGAGTTTTATAAATTGTTCAAAGGACAAAGGAGGGGAGATAGGGTAGTATTTTTAGTTGGCATGAGGGGCAGAGTGCACAAAAGTCTTATTTGTTTGAAATTAGTGGGGGAAATATTGAATCAAAGTTCATTTGAGTTATTGCTATATCCTTGACAGCTCTCAAAGACAGCAAATATTTACTGAGGACCTACTATGTGCCAGGCATTGTTCTAGATGCTGGAAATACAGCGGCAAACAAAACAGACAAATATCTCTGCTCTTCCTTCATTCTAGTGAGAGAACACACACAATAAACAAAATGAGTGACATAGGGGCTAAGCGCTATGGAGAAAACGGAAATGAGGGGCACAG
>NW_005302186.1:0-711 GCF_000412655.1 Myotis brandtii
GAAAGCTTCTTGAGAACAGGCACCTTGTTGTTTCACCTTGGCATCCACAGCCCATCACAGAGCACTGGTCCAATACCGGGTTTGAGGGAAGAATGAATCTCTGAAGGCTGCTGTGGGAGGCAGTGCCAAACTCAATGTGAGGTGTGACTGAATCCAGCTGTGGGATTCTAGGATTATACAGAAAATTATGTATCCCAAGATTATTTAGAAGTTCACTGTGGGATAAAACCTAGTCTCAGTTATTTGGAGATTATTTTAATTTTTAAAACAATTTTATTTGCAAGTCACTAACAATTTTATTTTTAATAAACTATTTTTTGAATAGTTTTCTATTTATAAGAAAATTATAAAAATATTACAGGTAGTTTCCACAAACCTGCACCAGTTTCCCCTGTTATTAACATCTGCCATTCAGAATGCATCACATTCAGTCATCATTTCTCTTTAGGCTCCTCGTGGCTATAAAAGTTTCTCAGACTTTCATTGTTTCAAAGAACTTGACAGTTTTGAGGATCACTGGTAATGTATTTCAAAAATTTCTATTAATTGAAATTTGTATGATGGTTATCTCATGATTAGACTGGGGTTATACTTTTTGTGTGGGGGGAAAAAGATCACAGTGGTTGCCATTTTTTTATCACTTCATATCGAGGTTGTATATTACCATCATGTATATTATCAATCTTTATGTTGACTTGGACCATATGACTG
>NW_005302187.1:0-711 GCF_000412655.1 Myotis brandtii
CTCCCTGCATTGTCCTCCTTCCCCTCCTCCCGGGTGAAAACTTCCTTTAGTAACTACAAAGCAGTTGAATATCCTCTTTGCTTGATTGCCTATATAATCCCTAATTCTAATACCTAGTACTTAGTGCCTTTCTTCTGACGAGCATAAATTGCAGTGGAAATAGCATCTCTCTAATCCTCCCCACATCCCCGGGAGGAAGTTGCGTGGCGAGTATTACCTCTTGGACTAATAATCCTCCTGCAAATGGGATGCAGGGTCTCACTGCTCAGGAGCACGTAAGCCTGCTGCCCACCCCGCTGGCGGGGACCAGTCATGTTTGTGTGACGGGAGCGAGCCCTTCTCCTGTTCAAGAGGGTCAAGAGGTTCCGTGCAGCCTGTCGGAAGGAGCCATCCCAGCCGTGTCGCCTAGCGACCAGAGGAGACACAGCATCCCTCCCAAGTTAGGGATGAACTCATAAGTGATGTCGGCAGTCACCTCCCAATAAAGCCCAATGATTAGACTCTGCTGCCTCCTGAGAACCAACCTCATTACCGAGGCTCCTCTCTCTCTGCCTCCCATCTGGCTGCTTTTGGAAGAGACGAGTGACTTCCTGACCCAAGGAAACCTCAGTCCCTGCTGCACAAGAAAAGACGCAGAAGGACAGGAAGACAGAATGATGTCGAAAGGTCAAGTCTAGGCTATCACATCCCCCCAAAAGGACTTGCCTCGTG
>NW_005302188.1:0-711 GCF_000412655.1 Myotis brandtii
GCATGGATGGATCTAGAGAGCATTATGCTAAGCGAAAATAAGCCAGTCAGAAAAAGATATTGCCTACAAATATTAAGTTTATATATTTTAGTTAATGTTTCTCCTTCACAAAAGAAGTTACTTACATAGGGATTTAAATTTTGAAGACACAGATATGAGAGAGACACATGGACTGGTTGCCTTCCCCCAATACCGTGACGGGGGCCAGGATCAAACCTGCAACCCAGGTATGTGCCTTTGACTGAGCCACATCAGCCAGGGCACATGCAAGTTGTTTATTTGATAGATGATCCCAGGAAACAATGCAAAGAGAATGGGGAAATGAGATAAGAAAGGAAAGGAAGCCAGTAAGCATTTATTTTCTTATTAAAAACTGCCTTAGTGAGATATAACTTACTATAACACAAAATTCACCATTTAAGTGTTTGATTCAATGGATTTTTAGTATATTTACAGAGTTGTGCTAACATCCCTATAATGTGAGGTCATTTTCATCATGCCCAAAGGAAGCTTGATTCCCATTGGCAGTCACTCCCTGAGCCACATTGGCCAGGGCCCTACATTTATATATGATAGTGATCAATGCAGATGCACAAAAAATATTAAAAATAACTTGAAAAAGACATACAATGCCAAAGCCCACGTAAAAAGCTTTATAATTTCCCCAAGTTAAAAAAAAATGCACTCAGTAACTACCACTTTATTCTAAAC
>NW_005302189.1:0-711 GCF_000412655.1 Myotis brandtii
GCTTCGTGCCCCCCACACCACTCCTCATCCCCCATGCACAGCCTCCTCTCCGCCCAGGCACCTGTGTTCATGCTCTTGCCTCACCTGGCTCGCCCTTCCTGAGCCTTTTCTGCCTGTTGAAATTATACCCCTCAAGATACTCTCAGATGCCACCTCTCATGAAACCTTACCCTGTTCCAGGAGGTCAGGGTTAAACCCTCTCGTGTCCGTGCTGCTTTTTCTCTGTACCTCCAGGTGGGCACGGGTTTCCTCCTCCTCTGTATGCTGCTGGCATACATGCCCAGCTGCCTCCGGAGCTCGTGAGCCTGCCGAGCGGAGACGTTGCCCCTTCATAGCCCCCAGCACCTTGCAAAATAGAATAATGGCAGGTGGTACTCTATGAGCTGGTGGGCGAAGCATTGAATGTTCTTCCTCACCAACATGTTAAAAGATTAATATCTCTCCATTTTACATATGAAGAATCTGAGGTGCCGGAGAGGTTAAGTTGCCCAAGATCACACAGCTAGTAAATGGCAGAGCTGGAATCCAAATCAGAAATCAACTGCAGAGCTGGGGCTCTGCCACGATACTATGTATAACCAGGGACTCAGCAAAGAGTGGTAGTGTTGGAAAAGGATGCCATACCACACCATGCAGGTTTGGCCTACCCATACATGGCATTTAAATCTGTCTCATTGAGCCCTGGCTGGTTTGGCTCAGTGGATAGAACGT
>NW_005302190.1:0-711 GCF_000412655.1 Myotis brandtii
ACTCAGCAAATGTGGCTGGTATTTGAATTAACTAGTTAATGTTAGCTATAGCTCTGTAATTAGCAACACTGACTATGCCATTATCATTACAAAAAAGGTATACATCTACCATCTTTTGTACATGATTTTATCTAAGTTACCATACAAAGCAAGATGGAAAGATTTAGTTTATGCCCTTAAAGAGGCAATAGAGGCAATATATTAATATCAATAATCTACTTTGTATATACCCAAACTGGAAAAAATTGATATTAAACTGCTGACCTTGAATTTATCCACAAAGAGCATCTCAAGACTGAAATAGAGAAAAAATACATCATTCCCAACCCAAGCCTTCCATCTGATCTGAACATAAATCCACTTAAACGCTGAGTTCCTGAATGCATAATGCAAAGGGGCTAATAAAACATTTGATAGAAGGATTAAGTGACCAAAGTCAGTAGTGGCTACACTGAGACTTTAACTGCCACAAACATTAATCAACAAACCCTCTGAGAAAAAATAGTCCCTTTATAGTAAGATCAATGCTGCTTGTAAAAATCATAAATAATGCAAAACAGGGCTGATGTCAACAGCAATATTACCACAAAGATACACAGGCTCACAATTTTACACAAAATACCATTCTGTGCCCAGTTTCTATTGGTAGGGAAGAGGGTGCATTGCACTTGTTTCTTGGAGGACTAAAAGGTATACTGCATAGCCCACCAT
>NW_005302191.1:0-711 GCF_000412655.1 Myotis brandtii
AGGGTTTATTTCTGAGCCTTTTACACACAAGGGTACAAGTCAGATCCCTTGGGAATGACCTCCTGTATCCCGGGCTTGCAGGCTTGCCTCACTGCAATGCTGCTCAGAGGGTAAAAGGTTAGCCAAGAGCACATTTAGAGCCTTCCCATCACGCTGCTGAGGCCAGGCCAAACGTGGGAGTTAAGGGCGCCCTGCCCCCACCCCATTGGGAAAGGCTTTCTTGGCAACCATCCTTCTTCAGAGCCCATTAGAAAGCGCACATTCCCGTGGTCTCTCTGGCTCTAGCCGAGTTTTCCAAGAGGAGGTGGGGGTGGCAGAAAGCACTACAGGCTGCTGTTAGCCAATGTTGAAAGCTTCTGTCTTCCACCTCCACCCGCAGTTAGCAGTCCAAGGTCCCAGCTTGGCTGGAAACCAACTAAGCAGTTTTGTTCAGAAGTAGCGACTTATTTTTATCAAAGGTGGAATGCAGAGCTGCCATTGTTTGTAATGCCCCCGCATGGTAACCAGGACTCTTGCTCCAAGCTCTAGGGAATCCCCTTCTCTGCCTGGACACCTGGCTTTCTAGCCTATCCCTTTGCCATCCAAAAACTGGGTGCAGAGCAACTCCAGTGTCTCCGAATTAAGACCAAGAAAAAGTTCTGGAAATTCAAAGTGTCTTTATTAATGTGTCCATTTTCAATCCAGGCTTTGGTGGGGACAGCCCCCCTATAA
>NW_005302192.1:0-711 GCF_000412655.1 Myotis brandtii
TTTTTTTTTAACTATTTCTGGATACTGAGGTATCATTTTGTGCCCTAAACCAGCAGTGTACTTAATGGTACTTTAGTGGTCTATTTCCAGGGAATAACTTTCACGTGGGTATTATTCAGTTGTATATAATGAAATGTGATATATAATAGAGGATTACACATTTAACTTATCATCTGGGAAATTGGAATTGTCAGTCCCTAAGAAAATAATTAAAACCCATGCTTCCACACAACTATATTGAAATTCATTTCGTGGGTAAAAGATACATGTGGGAGGAAAAATGTTAAAATTGCTTTCTCTTTCCTTTATGTCCAAGAATAAAATCTATTTCCTGGAAGAATACAGTGTAATGTGTAAGGAACAACAAAACTGTTGATGCTGTGCTTGAAAATGTTATTTCAGTTGCAATTAGAAAATAAGAGAACATTCTGAAAAATGTTCCAAAAAGTAAGTTCCAAAAATAACAAAAAAAAAGCTCTACTTGAAAGTGTGATATTTAGTGAATTACTCATCCAAAGGACCCTCAGCCATTTAAGGTTACATTATTTTATAGAGTTCCCCGAAATTGAGTTCTCTCAATGACTTACTATCCTTATATTCTTTCATTGCTCCCCAAATGTGTTGTCTTTCTCCCAGGACGGACTGTGGATAACCCAAGGGTGATGGGGTCATATTGAATTATAAGATGTTTGGCTTTCTCTCCAATTCTAC
>NW_005302193.1:0-711 GCF_000412655.1 Myotis brandtii
TTGAGATGGTATATATTTATTTATTTGTTTATCATCCATCTTTTTCCAATAAAATATAATTCCATGAAGGCAGATGTTCTTTTTCCTCTGCTGTATCCAAGCAGCTAAACAGTGTCTGTATGTAGTAGGCACTCAATAAAATATTAAATAAACTGAGAGAAATGTCAGTGAAAAAGAGCAACCAGAGGAAATAACAGCCATAACTCTCAAAGGGTTGAGAAAGTGCAAATTCTAGATGGTAAGAAAACAGTGTCCTGCTCTCATTCTCTTGGAAAGACACAGACAATAAGTAAGCAAACAAATATGATGATTTTAGAGGGATAGGTCTATGAAGAAAATCTTAAAAGTTTCAGAGCAGTAATGTGGGCCATTAGATAGCATAGTTATATCTTCTCTAAGGAGATGATGGTTGAATGAGATCTGAATGATAAAGTTTCAGCCAAGTGACCATTTAGGGGATGAATTTCTTCTCACTAGGAAGAACAAGCCAAGGGTCCCAGAGTTCCCTTGTAGTTCTCTCCCAGGGCTATCTTTTTTGCCACAAATGATCTTTGCTCACTCATGAGTGTGCTAGGGAGGAGGGTCAAGGGAAGTGGGGACTCCTAGGATTCCATTGTGCCTTTTTAGATTTATGAGTTCTCTTGACTATGCCTCCTGAAGATTCTGTTGGGGGGGAGGCATCCTATATAATAAAGAGCTAATATGCTAATT
>NW_005302194.1:0-711 GCF_000412655.1 Myotis brandtii
ATTCTCCCAAAGTATATTTGATTGTGGTTGTTCCCAGGTTCCTGCAAACTTACTATATCTATGAGCGCACAATTTGGCAAAGTTGGTCCAGCATGAGTTACGTGCCTTTTGTTGGACAAATTGTTTTCCTGATGTTCATTTTCAACAACAAACTTTATCAAAGTGAATGAGTGCCAGAAGCTGTGTAGCTTTGATGATGAATGAGTCTGGAAATGAGGGCAGATACTTCTGAAGACATAGCATCTCTCCCACTTTCAATGGTCCTTTCCTTTGGACACTCCCATGACAAATATTCATTGCAATTTCTTCCAAATCTGATGTTGACAATACTAATTAAACTCCTGAGATTTCATTTTCCCTTCTGGGCCATGATTCATATCTGGCCAGAAAAGCATAGCGGGATGAATCTGTGGTTGTCTTCAGGGTAACTACAGGGCAAGAGAAAGCTTGTTAAAGCTCTCGTTCCTCCGTGAATTCAGGCTTTCTTCTGGGGGAAATTGGTAGGTCCATTTCTCTCCTCAACATGGCCACATACACACTTGCCACAGAAATAGGGGGCATGAAACCCATTAGGGTCGAAGTAGCGGGTGTGGCCATCACCTCTACTCAAGGGGTCTCCATCAGTCAGTCAGAAAACTAGCTGGTCTCCCTCAAAAATGTCATCATTGTCTTCAAGACCATTTCAGGTCTTCAACCAAGACCATGTAGCAC
>NW_005302195.1:0-711 GCF_000412655.1 Myotis brandtii
TGAATAGCAACTCTCCAGGTATAGTGAAGAGATGCAATCATTCATTAATTAATTTAACATAAAGTTTTTGTATATCTACTATATCCTAGGCAGCATGCTAATCACAGGAGTATAACTATGAACAGGCATGATCCCTATTCTCAAGGAACTGGCAGAATAGAGCAGATGTCATACAATAAATGAGTAAGAAATGATACATGCACCTCAAAAGAAAACCACTTGTGCAGTGATAGAGATCATTACTAGAAAATTCTTGGAAGACAAGTAAAAAATAATAGCTACATGAACACACATCATAAGTGCTATGAAAGAAACTGAGCAGTGATAGAGAATAACAGTTAGGGAACTGTGTCAAGATGATAGCTTGAACATATCTCTGCTGCTCTATGAGACCCAAGCAACTGCTGAGACTTCATGTGCTGCTGGGGTCTTGAAAGGACGACCATGTGCAGGAATTTTTGCTTCGTGAGCCAGGAAGAGGCAGGGACCATTGAGGGAGAGGCCTGGTGAGGCCCCAATGGATGTGGTAGATCCTGGTGGATAAGTAAAGCCTGCCCTCAGAGTAGTCCTATGTTGGGTCCACCAGTCTTCCCAGGCCTTGAGCAGCTTCCCCGTTAAGAAAATATTTTTTAATCAAGAGAAACAAGAAAGCAAACACAATAAAATAAATGACTGTTACAGATGACTCCACTGGGGTTAAAGAAAAAAAAA
>NW_005302196.1:0-711 GCF_000412655.1 Myotis brandtii
GCATTAGGAAGGTTGAGAACCACTGCTCTAGAGCTAGCCTGTCTTGGGATTTAGGGTCAGAGAGAGCCAACACAGGGAGAGAGCAATCTTTCCAAAAAGCCAGAGGGGCTTCACGGAGGAGGTGACGTGAGCTGCGCTGGAAGACTTATTTGGGGGAGTCGCAATAACCAGAAAGGTGGGAGCAGACACTGGCCCGGAACGAATGCCGAGGGCTTCTGCATGTGCCTTCCAGCCAGAAGAACCCCAATCATTATCAGGAGGCAATGCTTTCCCAAACGAAGCGCTTTGGGAGTGGTAAGGGTTAAGGTACACCTTACCCTGCAGCTAACTTATATCCTGTGAGGAGTTTATTCATTCACCGTTTCTAGATGGTTGACTTTTATAAATGAAGCAATAAACACAACAATATTAAATATGCACCTATAATATTTCTTCGCATTTATTTCTATAGCCATCACTCTCAAGTATCCAACGCATCCTTTGTTGAGATTCGCCCCCTTTCTATTTGAGCTTCTATATGCAAAAGACTTTTTGATTTACGGATTCCTCTATAGTTGCTTAAAAAAAACAACCGAGGGAGATGGGAAAAAACAAAGCAAACCCATTTCGGCTCTGTACTAGAGCCTTGCTGTGTTCCTGTGAGTGCTCACAGCTTTTCTAAAGGAGCCAGAGTGGGCCCGGCCGGCGTGGCTCAGGGGTTGAGTGCCAACC
>NW_005302197.1:0-711 GCF_000412655.1 Myotis brandtii
GTTTCTTAATAAACAGCTAAAATCAATAATCTCGAAAGCAGCTTCAGAGTGGCAAAACTTTGGTTCCCTTCAATAGACTTTAAATCAGTTTTTCAATGCTTTCAAATTACCAAAAGATTTCTAGAAACTATTTTATTTCTGAAGTTTCAACTAAAAAACCTTTTATTTACATCTACTTAATTCTCAATAATATTTAGATTATTATAAAAAATTAAGACAAAGTCAATTACCAAGCTCTTTTTCTGTTGACAAACCCAGAAAAATTAAAATATTTTATTAAATGATGTTTTTAAAAGTCTTGGCTGTTTAAATGAAATCAAACTCAAAATCAGTTTAAATATTTTTGTGATATTGAAAAGCATTTGGGTAGTTTCAGTTATGTTTTTAATTTATCTAAGCACTTAACTTTTAAAGCTAATTAAACAGAGCTCTTTTTATATAAACTATTTTGTAAATTTCCTCCCAAGGTAGACATATATGCAGATATATAGATGATAGACACAACCAGAGACCTAATAATTTTTTTTTTTTTAGCTATGATGCAGGTACAACAACAACAAAACTATTGAGAGGGTTAATTTGAAATGCAGGCAGGCAGGGCAGGGGTCCACTGGAAAACAAAGGCAGGGCCAGACAGGGCAGTTTGAGCAAGCCTAGTCACAGA
Organism: Myotis brandtii; assembly: GCF_000412655.1. Lineage (NCBI taxonomy): Eukaryota > Metazoa > Chordata > Mammalia > Chiroptera > Vespertilionidae > Myotis > Myotis brandtii. Next base: position 665 of record NW_005302197.1, read on the forward strand.
AACCAACCATGCAGAAATAATAAAATGTTTCTAGACTCAAAGCAGGA
>NW_005302198.1:0-711 GCF_000412655.1 Myotis brandtii
GAAAAATATCCTTGGGTGAGGATTTTAAAAAAAGTAAAAAAGAAAAAAGACATGACTCAGGTACCTTGAAACCTTACTAAATACCATGAAGTCAGCATTTTCTCTAATGTTCAAAATATTTTACACTTTGAAAAGTATATATGCATCTTTTATTTACACCAAAAAGAAATTAATTGGATTAGGGTTCTAAACAGTGTTTTCCAATCTGATAAACCTGAAGATATATTCAGTGAGTGGCTCTAGAATCCCTCCTAGCCCCAAAAGAGTTCATTTGGGGGCCACACCCGCCCCCTTCCTCTTCTGGAGCAGAATTTCATGGTGAATAACCAGGAATGGATGGAAGGATATGAGTGGAGAGAAGTAGAGATACATGAAGGGTGTAAGTAGATGTTTGACTTCCCTCCTGGATGTGTATGCATCCACATTTCCTAAACACTTTCACTAAAAGCCAGCTGGCTCTCTTGAGTCACCACACTATTCCTGCGTTATGTCCTAAAGGAGACCATTGTTGGGTCTGTTGACTTTAATCAAAATTGAACACTCTCTAAGGTAAGATGGCAGACAATTCTTACAAGCCTGATTTCAAGGCCTTAGTGTGGTTTCAGTGAGGTTAGAGCTACAGAATTTAGACCATTATATGCAGCATGTAACCAATACAGGTTGCCATACTGAAGACAAACAAAAATTATATCGGACACTGTTGAGCACTTT
>NW_005302199.1:0-711 GCF_000412655.1 Myotis brandtii
TCAGTCCACAGACCAACGCTCTATCCACTGAGCCAAAACAGCTAGGGCCCAAAACATTTTTAATAGTAAACATTGAAGCTAATGTGAGCTATACATGCATTTAATAAATATTAATAAAAATAAGATCATTATTTTTCAGTTCAGGGTCTCCAGTGTCTGGAGCCTATGCAGGCAGCTCAGGGCGCAAGGTGGACTCAGCCCTGGACAGGACACCATTCCATTGCAGGGTGCAGATAAAGGGATTTCCACTAGTCTCCTGAAAAAAAAATTGGGGTTCTATCAGAAGGAAAGAAAGGGGAGGTGGGTGTCAGTGGGCAACAGCCAGTGACCACTATGAATGCCTTCTTGTGAGAATTTGGCAAGAATAATATGGGAGGTATTAGGTTTGAATCCAATATCTTTACTCTCACAACCCCCAAAGGACAAATCTGCTAATAATTGCTTTACACAGAAAATGCTCCCTGGTTTCTCTCTAAATCTATGCCTGTTGAAATGACTTTTCAAGTCCTCTGTTTGTATAAGGGAAGGAGGTTAGCTGGCAAAGGTCTCAGTTGTCCCAACCGTCTCATTTCTAATCACAAACACGTGACATGGGCCATCAGGGCAGTAGGTCTTAATCACAACCTGCACTCCTAATCCTTAAATAGACAGGGTTTCTTAAAGAATTGAACAAGTCATGTTTCCTGTACAAACCTTTCCTATAGCATTAGG
>NW_005302200.1:0-711 GCF_000412655.1 Myotis brandtii
TTCCTTAACCTCTTGGAGACCACAGGCCTCTTTAAGAATCTGATGAAAACAGTTGACCCTGCCCCAGCACATAAACTCAACATCCTCACACAGCTTCAGAGTACCCTTAGACCCACCTCCAACACACCCACGGATCCCATAGAATTTTCTGTAACTCAGCCTAGGAATCCCTGCCCTGATCTTCACCATTTCCCTCCTTGTCCAGAAAATAAACAAGTCCTACTGCCTCCACTCCCGGGGTTCAGATCCATGTCCATGTTTTTCCTGGTGAAGTCTGCGTTAACTGCTCCAGCAATGGAGCTGGAAGAGAAAATCACCAGTGATTAGCTTGTTTGAAGGGAGGGGCTTACAAAAGTGGGAGGGACTTTGTGGCTTGTGGGGATTGTGAACTGATTGTCTCTGGACCCCAGATCTGGATTTTTTATTTTTTTTCAAATCAATAACTGCTGCTCCTTTTCCCAAGAGAAATCATGACCCCACTACTACTATCTGCATATTGGGGCACAGAGATGGGGGTGCATTGGAGAGGATGAAGGAGGTAAGGAGGCAGAGCTTAGGACATGGGAGAGACTTACCCCTTTTAGTAGCCTGAGGGCCATTCTGTCTTCTTAAAGAGAAGACACTGAGCAGAGTTAAGAATTTTCTTGACATTTCAGAATCATTTATTTATTCTGAAGTTGTTACTGGGTGACAGCTATGTGCCAGGCACTG
>NW_005302201.1:0-711 GCF_000412655.1 Myotis brandtii
TGGAGATGTACTATAAAGCATGGTTACTACAGTTAACAATACTCCACTGTATATTTAAAAGTTGCTAAGGAAGTAGATCTTAAAAGTTTCATTTAAAAAAAGTATATAAAATTTAGGAAAAATAAAAACAGACGCTACTGAGTGAAAAAATGTGAAATAGTGTTAACATTTACTTACCAATCATTTAAATCTTTGGCTTTTAGAACCTTTCCGAAAGATATGGAAGCTCTGAATATAGGAAATAGTTGGCATTAAGCACTAACAAAGGGCAGATTAGGCAATAAAAAAGTTATCAAGTCTGTCTACCAAGTAAAGTAGTTAAAACTACCAGAATTATCAGGGACACTCTTAGGCTGAGCAACATTCAGAGTGGAAGCAATGTTTCCAAGAGCAAAGACTGAACACCCTGGATCAGATCCTCTATTTTTACTTCTTGAGATATTTTTAGATACCTTTGCAAACACCTTCACTCCTTCCCTTAGTAGGAGATCACATGTTGAGAGGGAAAAAGTCTTTGGAGCCACATTTGGGTTTGAATTTTCATGAATCGGCCCTGGGACAAGCCACTTAACCTCTCATAGGCTTTTTCATCTGCAAATGGGTTTAATAATACATTATTGAGGGATATGCGAGGATTACATTAGATATTTTGAATATAAAAGAACTGGGCATAAAATGAGATACCATCTCACACTTGTCAGAATGGCTATC
>NW_005302202.1:0-711 GCF_000412655.1 Myotis brandtii
TGTCTGTATGTCTGATATCAGTATCTGTTACGTATGTTAGCTAGTTGTTTGTATGACTGCTTCCCATCACCACTTCCCACCTCAGTGAGCTTTAGTAATCTATTTTCTCATCAAAACCAAAAGCAGTTTCCCCAAAGCAGCTCTATTATGAATTTGTGTAAGATCGTTTTTCCCAAAAGATAACTTCTAATGTCACTGAGCTTATTTAAAGATAGCTTTTTATCACAAACCTTATGTTCAAGTCTTAGTGTACAAGCAAATGGACCAAATGAGGCAAAGAGAATCAGGCTTTTAAATATAATCATAATCCTGCATTACCTCCTAAAATAAGGTTTCAGTTCAGATATTCTAGACAGGTAAGTTTTATCTGCCTAGATGTAGTATCCTGTCAGTTATTTTTCTGGTTTACACTTGTTTTGGTTTTCACCTTTGTTCAGGTAAATGGCTCTGGATGGGACAAAGCAGCTCTGGCCTGGCTAGATGTCCTTCCCTGCGATGGGCTGTATCACATCCTTACCGCAGCATTTGCCCTGCACTCAGATTGTGTAAGTACTCCTGTTTGTATTTGAATGCGTCATGAAAATTTTCTCCCTTTCCTCTGAAGCTAAGCCTTGGTGCTTCCTCAACCTAGTTCCATACATTTTGGACATGACACAGATTTTTCTGCCAAGTGGGAGAGGACAGAAAAGGGTCATAAAGTCCCCCTCCTTT
>NW_005302203.1:0-712 GCF_000412655.1 Myotis brandtii
TGTGCTAAGCTTTAAATGCTTCTTCTCTCGCCCCGCCCCCCACTCCCTGGCCTTGGGACATTGGAAACCCTGTGTGAGCCCAGCCCTGACTCAGGCACACGCATCCGGCCACCTTTCCTTGACTCCTCAGCGGAGAGTGAAAAAGCTGGCGTTCCTGCTTCTTTGGTTTTTAGTCAGTTCCCCGGATGGCAGCATGGACGCTAGCAGGGGAGTGGAGCTTTCTCTTCTTCCTGGGTTTGCCCTCTGCCCCTCGTCCAGCCTCTCACCTCCTCTGTCTTCCCTCCGCCTTGTCCTCTCCTTTTCCTCCATGGCTGTCTCTGACCCCCTCCCTCGCCCTTCTTCTCCAGTCTCTGCCTCAGCTTCCCCTCGGTCCCCCTGCTGTCCCTCCCTCGCACTGTGTCTCTGTCTGTCCCTCCCATCTCAGCCACCAGAACTCGCTAACAGCTGCTCCCTGGGAGGCGTGAAGACGGAGCTGGCAGCAGAGGCGCTGTGGCGGTGCCGAGCCAGGAGCCCGGGTGGGGGCTGTTCTACGTTCAGGAGGGGGTGGTGGGGGTGAATGGCAGTGTCCGTGGAAGGAGAGGAGCCAGGGAGAGCTGTGGGGAAGAGGCAGGTCAGCCCTAGGAGGGGCCTGAGGTCTGTAGTGAGTTGCAGACAGAGGGTGTGGGATGAGATTCTATGGATGGTGTGTGTGTGTGTGTGTGTGTGTGTGTGT
>NW_005302204.1:0-712 GCF_000412655.1 Myotis brandtii
GTGTGTGTGTGTGTGTGTGTAGGGCAGGTATCTGGGCCTCAGGCAAGAGGAGAGGGTGTCATTCAGACACTTAGAAATAGGTTGGAGTAAATAGCTGCTACCTGAGAGCCCGGTGATATCCATCTTCGGCAAGTGTCTGGCTTTGAGGACCACCACCGTCATTCTCTGTGCCACAGGCTGATACGACAGAGACACCTGGAGTTCCCCTCTGCTAATGCACTTCTGTGAAGAAAAACGGCACATGAGAATCCTGGCAGGGGAGCCGGGCATGGCACGGAAAGTGTGCCGGGGAGAGGGAAGAAAGGCTGGAGAGGAAGCACGGGGAGGAGAAGGGGGCATGGCAGGTGCCCATCCCCCAACAAGATGTTACTATCACTGGACAGGGAAGGGGTAAGAGGAGATGTTCTCCTTATAATCCGGATGCTAAACAAGATCACTTGCATGGAGAGGCAGCACAGCCTCGTTCTTAAGGGCCCAGACTCTGAAGCCAACCTGGCCCGGATTCAAATGGGCTACTTGTCGTCTGTATGACTTGGGACCACTTACTTGACATCTCTGTAGTACTTCAGTTTCCTCACCTATCACATGGAGATAAAAATAGCACCTAAAGTCCTGGCCGGGTAGTTCAGTTGCTTAGAGTGTCGTCCTGAGACACCAAGGTTGCGGGTTTGATCCCCAGTCAGGGCACGTGCAAGAAGCAACCAATGAGCCC
>NW_005302205.1:0-712 GCF_000412655.1 Myotis brandtii
AGAATGAAACAAATCTCAGTGGCTTAATACACGGGTTTTGCAAACTCGAACTTCAGGTCCCAGGTGGTCAGCAGGGGCCCTGCTGTCAGGTGTGTGGGAGACCTAGACTGACGGAGGCCTCAACTGGGCACCTGTGAGCTGAGTCATAACTGTGGGAAGCTGCTGTGGCGGTGCTTTTGGATAACTTGTTTATAAGTTTACATAACACAGGTCTGTTCTAGGCGTTCTAGGCAGCGTGGCTTACTTCTCATGACAACCGGTGAGGGAAGAGGGTTCATTGGTCAGAGGAGGCACGAGGTCCAGGGGCCAGCCTTTCGTGGCAGAGCCAGGATGTCCAGCACCCTGCAGCCCCCGGGGAATTCAGAAAGGCTGGAACCGGGCCCCAGGTAGGGGCAGGTGGCACTGCCGAGAGAGGTAGCTGGACAGGAAGTGGAGCGATCTGAAGGACTTTGTAAACTGGAGGAGACTGCGTCCTTCCCCAGAGGCTTAAGAATCCCTTGATTGTACTTAAGTAGGAGGGTGACACGAGCAAATTTGCAGATTGGAAAAATCACTGGCTAACCCCCAATGCTCTCCTCCCCCACATCCCTCCGAACCCCCAAACCCGTTTATCAGTGTGGCTCATTGCTCAACCTAGTCCTGCCGCTGAAGGATAAGGGCTGTACAATTTCTCCTCTGAGGCCAGGCTCCGGTGCTGAGCCCTAAGCTGGCT
>NW_005302206.1:0-712 GCF_000412655.1 Myotis brandtii
GCAGCCTTCAAAATTAATCTTGTCTTTCAGATTGCTCAGCTTTATCCATTATAAATCCCCACAATCTCTACACAATAAATTAATCCTTTTCAACATCTCCTATTGCTTTCTCTATGTTTTAGAGATGATATTTGGATCAAAATAATTTATGTAACGTTACCCACAAGTGGCAGTATCTTAGGAGACCTGATAAATCAAAAGGATAACTGTTTACAGAATAGGCCATACAAAACAAAAATCACAGGACCTTTAGAATATTCACAATAACCATGGTAAAAACTCAAATGTAACAGTCAGAGGTCTTCTTAATAACATTGTGTTAATGAAAATATTTTACTGACAGATTCAGTATACACCAGTGGTTCTCAACCATGCCTACACATTAGAGTCCTCTGAAAAGCTTTATATAATAAAAGTGTTTGTCCCATCCTCAGAAACAGTTACTTAATTGTCCTGGACCAAGTTTTAGACATATCTGTGTTCTAAAAACCTTCCAGATAGTTCAATTGTATGGCCAGAGTTGAGAATCTTCACTAGGGCTACATGTGGACATCATCTGTCAATTGTTAATTTTCCCAAATGTCATAGAAATGACTCTCAATAAAAATCAATCACTGAATTTGGCTGTGTTAGTCATTCTCATTACAAGATGGAATTTGAGGAGATTATTTGAAATGTCATTCCTTATGTATTTGTATAGATAGACGTTTCT
>NW_005302207.1:0-712 GCF_000412655.1 Myotis brandtii
GTTATCAGTGGACATAAAAAATACTGGGTTGACATTTAATGTGACATCACTGCACTACCATTTTTTTAATTAAAGGTCTCATACTAATCTCATGAATGATTCAAAATGTATTTACCTTTTTATTATAATTTTCAGGGGTTTTTTTTTATTTCTCAGGTGTTTTTAACAGCAATCTGCATTCATCATATTCTAGAAACTTTGCTAGAAAGTAGGGTTATGCATTTGATTAAAATATAATCTCTGTCTTTGGGGATTTTATAGTCCAGCATACTGGTCATTGAAAGAAATCTCTTACATAAAGAAAGTGTCATTAATTCTTTTTAACTTTAAATGCTAGGTATCTACGGATCAGCAGCTTTTCTCTAAAGAACCCGATCGATCTTTTTGTAAATATATTAGGTTTGACAGACCATATGATCTCTGTCACAGCTACTTATAACTCTACAATTGTGTCATGAAAGTAGATTTACACAGTACACAAACAAGTGAGTGAGCTGTGTTCTAATAAAACTTAATTTATAAAACCAGGCAGTGGCCATATTTGGTCCACTAAATGTTGTTTGCCTATCCCTGCCATAAGCAACTGGTAGATATTAAAGATTATAATCATGGTTTAGTTGAGTAAGGATTGAAGCATTTTTAACTAAGATTGTCTATTTATTAGAATACTATGATAAAAAAAAAATCTATATATATAAAAGCCTAAGCGACC
>NW_005302208.1:0-712 GCF_000412655.1 Myotis brandtii
CCTCCGCATGCATTATACACTCCAGCTACACATAATCTCACTTGGATTACTGACTCAGAAAAGAAAAGATTTTACTTGTGAAGCAGTTCAGATCTAATCATTTTAGGAAGTTTTCTCAGAGCCAAATGGTATCTTTACCTCAGATTGCAGACCGACACAAGTAAGGATTAGGGTAGATTTATGAACTGAGTACAGGAAATGTGATTATTCCTCTGTAACTAATCCTTCAGTTCTTAGCGTCCACTTCTCAAATATTAGTGGAATCTTGTGTGAATTACTTGGGTAGTCACAGGATAATCCACAATGCCCACTTTCTGTCTTTGTCACTTGTCAACTTTGCAACAGCTAGAAATTGCACAAAGATTTCTTCTGGCACTTCCTCTTTTCTGCCCATTCTCTCCTCTCTTCTGGCACCTACTCTTTATCCCTGCTTGACCCATTCTCTCTTATCTCTTTTCTTAACTGCACACCCTACACTAATTTGTTCTCACTAACACTGTCATATCAAAACTTTAGAAGTTGCAACCTATAGCAAGGGGCACTAATAATATGACTGGAAACACGGCTTCAGTAACTAAAGGGAGAAACAGAAGTTTAACCAACCATGGAAATGGTTTATTTAACTAAAACTCTATCCAAGGCCTGGCTGGCGTGGCTCAGTGATTAAGTGTCAAGCTATGAACCAGGAGGTCATGATTCAATTCCCAGTCAG
>NW_005302209.1:0-712 GCF_000412655.1 Myotis brandtii
CCCAGTTGGAGGTATTAGCAAAGTCTAACTTCTTTCGGGAAAACTATTTGGTCTGAGGTAGATTCAATCCTTAACATTGTGGGTGGGGTGGGAAGAAGCTCCAGGTCTTGGGGTGGGAGGAGCAAGGGGGGCTCAGATACCCAACCTACATCCTTGATAAAGTATCTACACGGCCTTCCCTAAGACACGTCCCCTTCCTGTGCTGCAGTTTCCTCAACTGTATGATGAAGGGGTTGGATTTAGAGATCACCCAAGGTTCTTCTAATTTTATAATTCTATCCTGCTTTCTCATGTTCTGTTTGGGTCTCTGGGGCACAACTGACTCTAATAATCCATGAGGGAATTATCCTAAAAGAGTCCTAGAACCAACAGTCATGCCAACCACTGGAATGAAGGTTCTGGCTCCAAGTATATATCTCATCATCCCTCCCCTACCACCACCACCACACACACACACACAATAGCTCTTCCTCCTGTATCCACCCAGCAGCCTAAACCAGAAACCTGGGGGTCACCTAGACTCTCAGAGTCCATAGCTAATGAATCACCAAGTCCTGTTCAGTCTCATAATCTCTCACGTCTTAACCTTCTTCTCTAGCCCACTGCCCCTGCCCACTTCAGACCCATATTAGTGCTCTCCAAGATTTTTGGAACTGCCTCCACCTGATTTCTTGACTCTAGTTGCTATACATACCTCCTCCAATACCAGTTA
>NW_005302210.1:0-712 GCF_000412655.1 Myotis brandtii
TGAGCATGTGCCCAATCACTTGAACCACTACCTACAAACAGGCTTGTTTTTGTTTCTAAAAGAATTGGTGAGGTGAATGGGCCTGGAGCTACTGGAAATATCAAAAGTATTTTGAAGAGAACACAGTAAAAATTTAAAGTCAAGAAGAGTTGAAATGCCATTAAGGACAGAAGATATGAAAAATTAATTAAGTTGTCACTTCTGTTTGGTCTCTCCAAAATAGATAGATATCGCTGATTGGTCTGGGTGTCCTCAGTAGGACTCAAGACTAAGGAGGTATCAGTGAGAATTCTTTAAAGGTAGTTGAAGCTCTGACTCTAATAATCTTTCCATGTCATATGATTGTGTGAGCTTAAAATCTCTTCATAGCCTTTTCTTATACCATTCCTTCCACTGGAGGGCTCAATAATTAAATAACAGGTACTTAGTTCTTTTTTACATCAGAATATATTTTTTTAATTTTTCACCAGGAAAAAAACCCTTCTCAAACTAATCCACACCATGAAAGTTATCCATCCATTTGGTAAATGCATAATTAACCAGAATAATTTCTGAACCATTCTATCTCTAAATTCTGAATCAGTTATCACTGAGAGCTTTGGCTCTTTAGATTTGGCTTTCTGTGTGTTTCCTCTAATTGTTTATTTTCTCCAACTTTTAAATGCTTTATACTGACTGCCACTACTCTTCCACCCCCTTCTTTACTATATAT
>NW_005302211.1:0-712 GCF_000412655.1 Myotis brandtii
AGTTTTTCATCACCTAAGTAGATTTACATTCATATTTGAACTCCATATGGGGAAACTTGCTTACCATCTCTGTGTCTCTATTTCCTCATTTGTAAAATTGGTTGTTGTAAAAATCAAATATGGTAACATATGTGAAGTGCTTAGGACAGTGCCTGCCACCAGGTGAATATTCAATAAGTGTTAGTTGTTATTTTTGCAGTTACTGTTATTATAAATGCATCATATATATATTATATTCAATAATATATTTGACATAAGCAGTGCTATAATGAATCGGCTCTAACAGGGGCCGCACTGGAGGCCGCAATGGGATGACTCGAGTCCATTGCCTGTGGCAGTGTGGGGGTGTGAGCTTGTCCTAACAGCTGTCACATAGCCAGTGCCAGTGGTAGGCATTAGGCTTAAATTTCATTTCATTGACACCTAGCAAAGTGACCATCAGGGCAGGCTTGTTTTCCCTCTCAGAAAACTGAAGCCGTAGCCCATCAGCTGGAGACTCTGTATCAGGTGCTGGGACACCCCACCCTCCATGCAGCCCCCACCCCAACCCTGTCAGCAAAGCACCTCTCTCCCACCCCGTTTTCCAGCAGTTTGTTTTCACGATTCCCCACTTTATCTGACAGCCCACACACAGCTACAGGGCGCAGGGCCTCTCTCCAGGCTGCACAAGTTTTACAAGCGGCGCATAGTGGAAACATTGGCAGGTTGTATT
>NW_005302212.1:0-712 GCF_000412655.1 Myotis brandtii
GCTGACATGTTTGGGGAACAACAGGAGGGTAGTGTGGTCAGAGGGAGTGAGATAGGGAAGAAGAGCAGAGACAGTGAGTGACAGGTGCGGAGGTTGATCTTGTGGGGCCGGGGGCCACTGTGATGACCTTGGCTTCTACTCCGGGTGAGATGGGAACCATTGGTGGTTTTGTACAGACAAGTGATGTGATGTGACTTGAATGTCAATAGAATCACTGTGGCTGCTGTGTAGAGAACAGGCCCCTGGGGAGTGGAGGGCAGATGGCACACATGAGCACAAGCACATGGATACCCAGTGGAGGTGGAGGGAAGTAGTTGGGTTCTGGGTATATTCTGAGGCTGGAATGACACACGCCAGGCATTGCCCCTGGCCCTATGCACCATTTTCTCTCATCCTTGTAACAGCCTATGAAGCAGGCCGTTTATCCCTGCTGTACAGAAAAGAAAACTGAGTTCAGGAAGGTCACACAGCCAGGAAGTGAGAGATTCATCCCAGGCTTACCCGAGCCTGAAGCCCAAGTTCTTCACACCCCGCCTCCGTGCCTGCCTGTCAGGGTTCCAACAGGGAGAGCATCCAGCCGCAGACCCCAAGCGAGGGGGACAAAGCCAGCACACTGACCAGCTCATTTGGAATTGTCCATAAAGTGTCATCTTAGCATGCTTTCTCTTTATATGAAAGCTCAAATGATACATATTGGTGCTAAGTGTTTTTA
>NW_005302213.1:0-712 GCF_000412655.1 Myotis brandtii
GAAAAATATAATAGTTGGCTATCTTGGAAAACTACTGAATTATACAATCAAAACATGATAATAGATTAAGTCCAAGCTCATATATGTAAGATGACCTAAACCATGTAGAAGTATATTTTTAGTAAAAATTTTGGTTTCTTAGAAATTATATAGCTCAGATGAGGCCTGCTCATAGGCAAATGGTTGTGAAGGTTGATGAGTGTCCAATACCTTTGCACTCCCCCTTTTGTCTGATTGACCTCTTACTCTCCTGATCTGTGTCTACTCATTACTGGAAGCCAGTCAGAGGTATGCCAAGATCTAAATCATTCCTCCTTTATCACCTCTCTTCAACAAGTTCATTTCCTCAAAATCATTGCAAGATAAAAGCAACTTTATGGAAAGAGGAGTAGGGAGATAACTCAAGCTTTTCCTTACAGTGTGAGAACAATGCAAACCAAAAAATATGATCTTTTCTCATGTTATTTTCAATCATTGTGTGTATATTGATAACTTGAAAATATTAGAGGTAATTTGCTACACAGGACACAATGTTTAAGTAAATGCCTATATTTTGCATGGAATTTATAGCAATTTGACTTGGAATTTATAAAATATTTCATTCTGATAAGCAACATCAAATCCTTCAAGTAAGTGAAATTTTATTCACATTAAATATTTGGTTCTTACAATTATCATAAGCTCCTCAATTATTCCCAAGATGAGAATACTT
>NW_005302214.1:0-712 GCF_000412655.1 Myotis brandtii
ATAGGATCTATACAAGAGTCATCCTTAGAGCTACAGCATCACTAAGCAGCCACACTGGCTGGTCAGTAACAACTTTTGGATTATAGCAGGGCATGCTTGCCTAGTATATAGCATGCTGTGTCCTTGCACCTGCATATGTATCTTAGCCTTGAACACTCTGATTAACATTCCTATGCTAAGAGTGTCCTTGAGCATCCAGTGTGCTCTGAATAGGGTCCCTATTCACCTTCTATAAAAGCATGTGTTCTTATGAATAGTTAATGACTTAAATAACTGAAAAAGTACTTAAGAAACTCTTATGATTTGAAATCATTTTGGAGGTTGAGTTTTATTTATTTTATTTTATTTGGTACTTCCTCTATTCTGATAAGTTATAAAGTACTTAATATTTGTTCCATAGAGGCCATCATCATGGACCAACTCAGGATATAAGGAAAGCAAACCATATATTTCCAACACAAACAGACTCTACAGAGACCTCACACAAGCATTGCCCAGTTAACATATCTTTAACTTTATCCTCAGGTACTTTTAGCAGGAAACAATTTCATCTATACACAGAACTACCAGAGCCATATCTGAACTTAAAGATAAATTTTCAAGTGTGATCTCACATTATTATACACTAGAGGCCCAGGGCATGACTTCGTGCACTGGTGGGGTCCATCTGGCCTGGCCCCAATTGGGGCAGATTAGGGCTGGGCCTGTCAGG
>NW_005302215.1:0-712 GCF_000412655.1 Myotis brandtii
CAGCTGGTCGAGCCACCGGCCCTGTAACCGAGGAGAGAACCTGCGTGCGCACACGGATCGAAATGAGACTCTCTCGTTATTTTTACATCCGAGCGTTCCTCTTCGAGCGCTGCCATAGCTCAGGAAAACTTTGATTAACATTTCAAAGTGACCTTCCCCCGTCCCCCTCCCTGGCGGGCGGGCGGTCCCGGGAGCCATAACCGATTTGAAACATTTTCGTCTTCACAAACACCATCAAGCACGGTGTCCTCGCGGAGATGTGTGGCTCTCATTAGAGACACTTTTTAGCCGGTGGTGTGTCTCCGGGGAGAGCGCGACAGGGCGTCCTCTCTGCAGGCAGAGTTCTCAAGCCCGGACACTTCATGCAAATGGCCGTTTCACCTTTGGGGCCTTGTCGCCACGTCGGCCTGTGGCTGCTCTGGTCTTAGATGGGGACGCTCAGGGCTCTGGCTGCCCTGAGAGGCAAGATGCGTTGGGTGGGATGGGGCTGGGGGACCCCCACAGGGAGCCCCGACTTGGGACGTGGCTGGGCCATCGGAGGGCAGGGGTGGGCCCGGGGAGCCCAGGGCACAGCAAGGCTCACGGGGAGACCAGCTCCATCCGTCTTCCAGGCTGTGGCTGCAGCTGCTTCCTGGGTGGTGACTGGCTTGGGTGGCAGTCGAGGGGTAGTTTTTATTTTTATTTTTATTTTTTTTACAGAGAGGAAGGGAGA
>NW_005302216.1:0-712 GCF_000412655.1 Myotis brandtii
TCGCGAGCCGCGGTTTGCCGACCACTGCCCTAGACTGACTCCTCGTGTCTACTCTGTTTCCATTTCCACTGACAAGCAAGTGAACAGGATTCAGGCTGTATTTTCAGTACCCAAAAGAATGGGTGGAAACAGTGGTTTCAGCACTTAAAATGGTCAAATAATTGTCGACGACAAAAACCACATGATTTGGGCTTTAATTTCCTCTACACATTCCTTATCACCAACTTCTACTCATCCACTAACTTCTTCAGCTGACGTTAGGCCAATCCTCAGCGTCATCGCCACACATCATCTCATGGAAGTTAGATCATCTTATTAATAAAGTGTTCATAAAACTAGGGGGTGGGGATCATAATATCCTGATGTTAAAACATACAAACCAGTCGTATTCTCTTTTGTCTATTATGAATGGATGAAAAATGAACTTTCTTTGCTGTGTAGGATCACAATGATTATGCAACCACCTGTGTTTGCTCTGTCCAATACACTAGCTATTAGCCACGCATGGCTACTTAACTTGAATCACTAAACCAAATTAAAAATTTAGTTCCTCTATTTCAAGTGCTCAGTGGCTACCTGGGTGTTTACCATATTGGGCACAGCACATATAGATACTCAACAATAGCTACATATAGTATTCGCCAATAGCTACATGGGCTAGTATTCACCATATTGGGCACAGCATTTACAAGGTGGGGCAAAAGTAGGTTTG
>NW_005302217.1:0-712 GCF_000412655.1 Myotis brandtii
GTAAGATATTACTTTCTATCCATATGTTACGGAGGAGATAACTGAAGTGCAGAAATTTGGTAAAAGCTAGGAAGCTGCAGAGCAACTTTCCATGATTGGAACCAAGGCAGCTGACTCATGGGTTATGTTCTTGGTCTCATACTGAACTGCAGTGAGAGCTGTACAAGGTGCAGTGAACTGCATGCCCCACTTATTTATACAGGTACCTTGAAGAGAGTGTTCAGGCTTCTCATATTTGTACCCCATGACATTCAGTTTACTGTCTTGTTTCCACTAGGTATTAAGTGCATCCTTGTTGAACTGAATTTTCTTGGGCTGGCTCTTGGGAGTGGGATTTAAAGGGCACTGACAGAGACAGCCATTCTGTTGGTATCAACCAACAGTTGGTCATCTGTCTTTATTGAACAGACATGATGAGGTGGAAAGGCCAGTGTCGGTTGTTTGCTGAACAGGAGGACTGAGTAGCTGTGCAAAATGTCCAAAGATGCAGCTGTTCACTGGATTGGCCTTCAGATTCAGAACTTTCCTCTTCTTCAATGTCTATTGTATCCTCTCCAAAGGGCCCAGAATTCATTTTTCATCCAAATAGCAGGGGGCATTCTAGGCTTATGACAATGTTACTCTGTCCAGAAGGACAGACATTTAGCTGTTACTAACCAATAACACCTTTTTCTAATTTCTTAAGTCAACTGGTTTATCAAAACCTCAGTAC
>NW_005302218.1:0-712 GCF_000412655.1 Myotis brandtii
GGGCCGTAGTTTGCCCACGGCTGGTCTAGTGGCTGGGGATGGGAAAGTGAGGCTTTAGACCAGGGAGAGGAAACGGAGAAGAGCATGGGAATGATACCGGGGTGGATTGTAAACACAAGTACAGCCACGTATAACCATGTTTCAGTCCAAGATGGACAGCGTTTACGGCCGTGGGACCGTGAGATTATAAGGGAGCAAAATTTCCCATGGCCTCATGATGTTGTAGTCATCGAAAAGTCTTAGTACAAGACATTGCTCATGTGTTTGCGGTGATGCGGGTGTAAACAAACCTACTAAGCTGCCAATCAGACGAGAGGATAGCACGTGCCATTCTAGGAGCAGGTGATGCATCTATTTTTGTGCAAGTGCACTCCATGATGGCCGGACAAAACCGCCTGCTGATGCGTTTCTCAGGACGTGGCCCCATAGTTAAGTGGAGCAAGGATGTACACGTACCTTGTGCTGGAACTAAGAAAAAGAGGAAATGAGGTTGTTCTCTGGCAAGAACATGGCTCAGAATATAGTCCCAGAAGTACATAGGGAGCCCAAGAAAGAGGTGGTGGGGATGGGAGAGAGGGGAGGGCACGCGGCCTTTCAGGGTTTAATTTAGGACTGAATGGGGTTCTCCTCTGGGTTAGCTGTAATGTTAAAGGCCTGGTGATTCTCTGGTCCAGGGTCAGCTGCAGCCGGGACGGTGGTGGCAGCTCCAGGG
>NW_005302219.1:0-712 GCF_000412655.1 Myotis brandtii
CTGACACGCGTGTCATAGGTTCACCATCACTTGTCTAAATTAATTCAGTGAATCTGCAAAACAGTATATCCATATTATTACTGAAATATTTTTTCAAAAAATTCCATTGTTTCTAAATTCACATGGACAATTAAATTACATTGGAAAATATAAACACTAGACAGTATTGTACATACTAATATGAGGCCCCAATATAATTGCTATACAATTTATAGCTTTTAAAGCACTCTGATAAAGCTGTCATCCTGAGTAGAAGACTTATTTTTAAAATGTAATATTAAATATACACTTTCATATAAACTATTTAAAACAGCTTTGCATTGATGCTCAGACTTACACATTGGTCCTGTTTACTTGCCTATAAAAAAAAGGAAATACATCAAAAAACATCATTGAGTCCATTTATTATTGACACTAACAAAAATGTTATGTCACAGAATTCCAGGTTAAAGAAAGCTTATGCAAATTAGGACGCCTGGAGACAGAGGAGTAGTTGTTAAAAACAAACAAACAAAAAACTGTCAAACAATAAACTGCAGGTAAAAAATAGATTTTTTATCTACCAGCATTTCAAAATTGCACCAATATTATGATTTAGAAGTCAAGTTCTTTTAATTCCTGACTCACTTATTTTTCTATAAAGAACTTTCAGTTCCTCCAAAATACTGGCTTTCATCATCTGGGAAGGCTTGCATGAAACAGAATAACTTCT
>NW_005302220.1:0-712 GCF_000412655.1 Myotis brandtii
TCCAGGAACCTCAGGCCATTGCACCTCCTTTACCCACATTCTTTCCTCCAATCCACTACGGAGATTGTGGCAGGTACAAGATGGGATAACCTGTGTAAAGTATTTATAAAATGGTCTGAAATATTATAAATCTACCTGCCTGAGTCTTCCGTTAGGCCCAGAGACCAGGGACTACAATTGGTCCATCTTCAAACCTCCAGAGTCTAGCACCTGATGTGCTTATTGAATGAATGAATGACAAGACAGTAGGGAGAAAGACTAGAAAAGCAATCCAAAGGTATATCATTATACCTTTGGATTATGGTCTTGAGGAAAGTAGAAGAAAAGCAACTTCAAAGCTTTTAGAGAGAATTGAGGAACCAAGATGGTGCTGCACTTCCAGAACCTAAGGCAGGAGTAAGCTTGAGTAAAGACTAGGTTGCTTAAAGGGCTCCGTTCTTCAAGTCAGAGGAAATGAGAGTAGAGAGGCTCTATCTGTAGCCCTCCTCTCATCTCTCCTCCCAACCTTTCCTGGCAGTAATTGTCATTGGATTAGGGTAAAATGCCTCTTATCTGGGATTGGTGTCCTCTCCCCGGGTATTCATCACCATCTCCATCTGATCACCTGCATAGCAGAGTCTCTGTGTATTGTAGTTAAGGTTGAACACTATATAACATCACCCTATCTAAGGGGATGTCATTCAAATAGTAGATATCTTTGCTATTTAAAAAA
>NW_005302221.1:0-712 GCF_000412655.1 Myotis brandtii
TTGAACTTAGATCTTGTGACATTTACCGTCTGTGCCGCTCCCATGATATCACAGTGTCCCGGAGTGAGAGACTAATGAACTTCATAAGGAAATGCTCCATAAGGAAGGAGTAAGTTTTACTGTGCACACCTACACTTCTCATTAAATCAATATTTGTCTAAGGTCATATCATCGTTTTATGACATGCAAACAATTCGGTTGCTAAAGGAGCTGTGGTGACCTCATCAGAGCTATTGAACCAGAGTTCCAATTATATAGTTTTCACTCCTGCTTTCCATAGAAGCCCACTCTGGAGACATGCAAGATGAAAATATATCAGAAGGCATCTCTGTCCTAATGGAAGGCATCTCTATGACTATAGAGAAGAAACAGGTTATTTCTGTCTTCTGCTGTTACTAACTACACATATAACAGCCACTTAACTTCCATCCCACAGTATCATGCTGTATTAGAACTACTTAACCTTTATCCAGCTCCAAAATATGCATAGAAACCAGACAGACTGAAGACCTTCTTCAAAAGCACCTGTGTCCTAAAGGGCTTTAAGTACTTCCTATTTATAAATATAAAACCTTATAACAACAAAGCACTGCTTAAGTCTGACAAAAAGATCAGTTCTGAGATCTTTCTTTCCCTCAGGGATAAATGTCAGACATTCAATGCAAACAGGCATACAGAGGAGCCTTGGAAGTGGCTTCCTATTTTGCCCTGC
>NW_005302222.1:0-712 GCF_000412655.1 Myotis brandtii
GGGGGTGACACCACTTCATTATACAGCAGTGCGGGGGCCGCCCTTCCGAACAGCCACCACCCTGTGCACACACGCTGAGCATCATGAACCAAGATCAAGGTGTAGGGTTGTATCTTAGGAGACTCTGGGGTTTCAGCAAGGGTGGGTCGGGGTGATGTCTGACACTCAGGATAACTCTGAGATGGTCAATAGTTTATGACAAAGTATTGCTTACTTATACTGGATAGTAAATAAAGATAACAAAACTGATCAGGTTCACTCTAGTGCCTTTAGTTCTACATTGTTTTGGTGACTGGGGGAATCAGGGCTTCCCAGAGATGGAATCCCTGTACCAGCATAGAAGAGCAGAATTTGAAGTAAATAGCTCTGACATGATTAGGCAAAAGAATAGATGAATCTGGACAAAATCCCTAGTGAAAGATTCTTTCCTGTGACCTATAATTCAAGTGATTTAGCAAAGATTTTTTTAAAAAACCCATGAAGCTCAAAAATATATCTACAAAGACTTCATTGTCCTGTCTGCACACGCTCCTCTCTTCCTTTTTGATCATTCTTACCTATTCTACTTCTCATATTGCTTGGGCAATTAAATAACACAAGCCTGCAGTAGTGCATTCAGATCTGCTAGAAAATCAAGCAGTAAGCAAACAGAAGGAATTGTTTGATATTCTTTTCCTTTTTAAAAAATCCTCACCTGAGGATATTTTTCCAT
>NW_005302223.1:0-712 GCF_000412655.1 Myotis brandtii
GCTTTTATTATATAGGATACTCAGGTATCTTTGTACATATCAACTTTTTCTTAAAAGATTTTATACATATTTTCGGAGGTAGAAGTCTGGGCTTTCTGAGAAACTGTCCAATAACTCATTTAATTTAACCACTAAACTGTATAGCCTACCAGTTTCACTACAGTGAATTGAGTATCTAATTGGCTCCGTTTACTATTACACTTTTCCTGCTGCCCTAGCATTCTAAAATATGCCAACACTCACATCTCCTTCTTCACTTTCCTATACTCCTGCCATTTGGTCATTTGAGATCCCCAAAGTTTTCCTCTACCATTTAGGAACACACGCATAATTAGCATACTTTATTCCATATCCAAGTTAACTTGGCAAGTATTTAAGTTTTCTTCATATCAATGAAATCACTCTCTGAGCTCCTCATACAGAGAAATCTGAGCCAGGAGGTCTGCCAAGGATAGGGATTGTCACAAATTAGGATTACCATACATCCCACTTTCACTCACCATCTAAGGCAGAATCACATTTTAAAAGACTTCAAGAGTTAAAATGTAAAGATTATAAAAGAAATTATATTTGGAGAGAGATTAGTCCTTATTAGTGGAACAGAAATCAGAAGCCTGTAGGAACACGTGTTGAATTAATCCTGAAATGGCTGTGACTTCTGGCAAATAGGAAAGGACTCTGTAGGTATAAGAGAAACCAGGGAGACTTCTTT
>NW_005302224.1:0-712 GCF_000412655.1 Myotis brandtii
ACAAGTCATCTGTGTTTCCTCCCTTTTTATCAAGTCTAATCCATCAGCATGTCTTCTAGCTTCAAAATATATCCCCAAACCTACTACTTCTCATTTCTAAGTCACCATCACTTCTTGCCTATACTCCTGCAAGGCTGCCTTATGGCTTCTACTCTTGTTCTTTTATGATCTTTTCTCATAAAGCAGTCTTCTCAAAACCATACATCAAATCATTTCACTCCCTTTCTTGAAATTTCTTATCGCTCTTAGAGCAAAATTTCTCAACAGAGCATTGTATGGTTTGGGACTTGGCTGTATTTCCAGCTTCACCCTCCTGTATTCCTCTCCTCGCCCTCACCACTCATTCTGCTCTGATAACACTGGCTGTTTCTGCAACAGGTTAAGGTGTTTACTATCTCGGGAATTTGTACTCGTTCTTCTCTTTGTTCAGATACTTTTCCCTGTAGGTAGGGTTACCAGATTAAAAACAGGGTTCTTAATTACATTTCAATTGAAAACAATTTTTTAATTTATACATACCTCAAATATCTCACGAGTAAGTACTTAATAGTAGGTACTCAGTAAAGTAGCACATATATTGATTAGTTATAAACACAAAATACTAATATAAGCTTAATTGTCATTATACCAGGAGAGTCTCCTAAGTTTTAGTTAAGTGGTGTTTTTTTCATGTTATTCTTCTGCTTTTTTTTTTTTTTTTTTTAAAATTATT
>NW_005302225.1:0-712 GCF_000412655.1 Myotis brandtii
CAGGCTTATATGAAAGAGTCTAGCAAAGAGCTTGAAACAGTCGATTCTCAATAAATATTTGATGAATGAAGGAATAAATGAATTCTGTTTCTTAAGAAGTGAACAGATATTTTAGTGCAACAGAGTTTACAAGAATTAAATATATGTAAGACAACTGTCCAGTTAGGTAAGCAGATGTCCAGTTAGGAATAAAAAAGAGATCCGTAAGTGTTTTTAATGGACAAAACAGAATTTAAAGTAGGCTCAACTGCACTATTGGTTCATGATAGTTCAGGTTATGCCAAATGTTTGAGGGGCTGAAAAATACTCTGTATTAAGTTTAGCTTTTGTGACGATTAGAAACAAGCAAGATCAGGTCATCTCGGCTGTGAGGCATCATTGTCACCAGATATTCTCACATAGAGTTAGTTCCCAAAGGTCCAGCACCTCTGGAAGAGGCTGAGGGCACGGCTGGGCACCCCCCCTAGAGGGTGTTTGTATTTGTGCGTGTCTGTATTTGTGTCATACTGAGGGCAAGTTCATCTGAGTATCTAAAGTTTCCTTGGCCCCCAAAGGGTTAAGAACTACTTATACATAAGAGAGCTGGAATATTAAGTTGGAGCTTATTTTCCTAAAAACAGTTTGGGCCCTGGCCGGTTTGGTTCAGTGGTTAGAGCATCAGCCTACATACAAAATGGTCATGGGTTTGATTCCCAGTCAAGGGCACATACCT
>NW_005302226.1:0-712 GCF_000412655.1 Myotis brandtii
CTGACCCAAGCCAGGCACTTCAGAAACAGGCACTTGATTCATCTCCAAGCAGCAGTTCACGAATGCAGCGTCTTATAAACATCTGGTAACCTCAGAACTTGGGAATATATGGGCCAGTAGTTTTCTCCCACTTGTTCTTGCTTTATGGACAGACTTTGCATGTCTTCTTGAGGGGACTGTAGCCAAACTGCAATATTTGTAGCTTCCTTGTGGCAGCTCTTCAGGGGTTCCATGCTCTTACTATCTGTTGGGCTCCAGGTAGAAGAGTGGGCAAAGGCTTGGAGGCAGACACATTTGCGTGTATGTAGATGAAGACTATCAAAGTCATTGATAAAAGCAGTGGCTTTTAGGTCACAGTCCAGGAATATTTTCACTTTTTGAAAATTTGCATTCACATGGAGAACAGTCCACAGTTCAGAAATTGACAGCAACTTCACATCTTCCCCTGAGTCTCAAGTCCCAGAACCTAAGGTCTGGAGACACAGAGGAAGGTCCTTGACAGTATACAGATTCCCTGCAAACACCTCCAGCTTATTCAGCAGGCTCTCCTACATCTCCCTTCTGATAGTGGCAGCCAGAGTGAAGTGAAGGGAACCCAAGACACACACTGTGGAGACGAATGTCTCAGGGCTGTCTGGTGGACCCTGCTGACCATTCACACATCTGACATTTTCCAAGTTATTAGAAAATATAAAATAAGAGTAAGCCATTG
>NW_005302227.1:0-712 GCF_000412655.1 Myotis brandtii
TTGTACACATGATAAAATCATTTGTTATGTTGAAGAACTTCATGATAAGTTTCCTTTCTGTCTTTAAATTAGATTGCATAGAATGTGCAGTGCATTACATGTAAAACACATTATAGTCATGAGCTTCCATTTTGTATGCTCATACTATTGATGAGAGCTTCCTGTGAGTCATGAGATAGGGAGCAAACTCAGAGGGGAAGACTGTGCAGAAAATACCTCTTCGTGGTAGATGGGTGGTACTATGGACAAGGCCTTGTACTCATCATCATGATGTCTAAATAACTCATGAAATTTGAGATATGCATTAATATATTTTTTCAAACCAAAATGAAAAGTCAATTCTGAAAAAGGAGGATTATCTGAATGCCATACAATATTTTGAAAATTACCAAATTCCTTCTGTAATTTTTAGCCATCTTGAAATTGAAATGTGTTGATAGCCAGCTCTCGGGTTCTATCCACCACATAGTTAGCATGAGGATTTCTTAAGAAAAAAATATTATAGAAAAGATAAGCATTGAGTTTTTTTTAAAAATGGGGAAGTCCTGTTTTACACTCTCCTTGGGAGATGGCAGAGTTGTACATAAGAAGGAAAATGTGAGTGAAATAAAATTATACAGAACTATACATGCTATAAAGGAAATATAACTTAGAAAGCTAGTTAAAAATATATAATACTAATAATAGTTAATGTATGCTTACTATTTGCAAA
>NW_005302228.1:0-712 GCF_000412655.1 Myotis brandtii
AATGTCCCCACTTTGGGACACCATGAAAGGACATATGCTTTCATTATTAAGGTGGCAAGTTTCAGCTCTGTGATCCTTTGCAGTTGGGCTCATGCCCCAGCTCTGCCGCACACATGCTCTGGGGCTTTTGGGACATCCCTTCACCTCTCTGAGCCCCATGTGTAGAGGGGAGGGGCGGAACTCGAGCCACCTCCTAGGCTTGCTGTGATGACTAAGTTAAAGGATGTAGGAAGTGTCCGTGGTGCCCTGCCCAGCCTGTAGGAAGCCCTGTGATTTGTGTGTTGTCAGGACTGGGTTGAGGGGAGTGGGGTTTCCAGCTACACAATGTAGGGGGCATCCACCCTCAGGTGCCAACCGGGCACTTGCACAACTCTGACAGTGAGTGCCACCTCAAATGGTGCCCCGGGAGCACCTGCTCCCTCACCCTAGTCCTGGTCCTCACTTTACGCAGGTAAATGCAACGCCAGTGTTGTCAGGTAAGGGGACCCCTCATCTCACAGGGATTACAAACCCTCACAAGCCCTCCTGGTAGTGTGAGCTCTTGGAAGACAGAGACTGCCCCTATTCACGCCATGCAATTGCATGCTGCACCCTGAGCACAGCAGGTGCTACATAAATGCTTACGAATGTGAACTGAATGAAGGGGAAGACGAAGGATTCAAACTTTGACTCGGTTTCCCATGAGTGAGGCCATCTGCTCCAGCTGCCACCT
>NW_005302229.1:0-712 GCF_000412655.1 Myotis brandtii
TCTTAAAATTAACCAGCCTAAAATAATCCTATGCCAAGTAGAGATATTTGGGGTTGACACACTCTGTTCCCCGATACCTCCTAGGCTACAAATCTGTACAGTATGCTACTGTGCTGAATACTGTAGGCAATTATAACACAATGGTAAGTATCTGTAATGCATCTCACTACGACTTCACTAGGCAATAGGAATTTTTCAGCTCCATTGGAGCCATCAGTGTATGCATTCATCATTGATCAAAACGTTCTTAAGCAGCACATGACTGTACAAATTCTTTTGACATGTTGCCAGATTCCATTTGCTAACAGTTTATTTTGAATAGTTTATCTATAATAATAAAAGAAATCAGTTTATCATTCTTGTTTCTCCCTCCACATGCTTATCAGCTTTAGTATTAAGGGCTAGATAAAACTAAGTTTTATCTAGTTATTTTCTATAGTTATTGATCTATTCAAATTTTCTTCTTCATGACATTTAGTAGTTGACATTTTGTCAGAAAGTCATAAAAATTTCTTCTAAGATTTCAAATTGGTGCCATACAGTTGCATTATCTTTGATTCTTTAAATATCCCTATACCTCTTCATCTAGAACCGTGGTTCTCAAAGTGTAGGTCCTAACCAGCAAAACTAGCATCACCTGGGAATGCCTAGAAATTCAAATTCTCAAGCCCCACCCCAGATGTACTAAAGCAGAAACTCAAGAGGTGGGACT
>NW_005302230.1:0-712 GCF_000412655.1 Myotis brandtii
CCTTCCCCACCAGGTCCGCCAAACAGGGTGCCAGACACACACAGCACCCAGGCTGAGCGGGGCTGGTCTCTGAAGGGTTCTGGGAGAGGACCCAGGACCCCCTCGGGGCCCAAGAAGTGCCGGGTGCAGAGGCTGGGAGGCCTGGTCCTGAGCCCCTGAGGGGAGAGCGTGTGCCGTGGGGGCACCGCGTGGGCACTGTGCCCTCCCGGCTTCCCAGGCGCCTGGAGGAGGCTCGCCAGCCGGCGGGTGGAAGGTCGCGGTCAGGCCAGAGCGTTATCTGTCCAGGTGTCAGCCGGGCCTCCCTGGGGAGACGAGGTCTTTGTCCTCCATCGGAGCTGGGGGCCCCCACCTCCCCAGCCAACAACGACGGCAGCGTCTGATTCCGACTTCAGGAGGAGTTTTGGCAAGAGGAAGGGAAGGAGGTGGTCTTAGCCCACCCTAGCGCTGGGGGCCAGGCCTGCAGGCCCGGATCGGTCCCATCTGGGCTTGCGGGACCAGGCCCTGCAGTGCTTGGGGGGTGGGGGGTACACCTTGGGCCCCAGGCCGGGTCCACAGAAAGGAAGCGAGCAGAGCGGTCACCACCAGGGGGCAGCAGCGCGCAGGGCCTGGCCACTTACTTGCTTGAG
Organism: Myotis brandtii; assembly: GCF_000412655.1. Classification (NCBI taxonomy): domain Eukaryota; kingdom Metazoa; phylum Chordata; class Mammalia; order Chiroptera; family Vespertilionidae; genus Myotis; species Myotis brandtii. The sequence goes on from NW_005302230.1 coordinate 627, forward strand.
CCACAGGTTGGTCTCCATGATCTGGTTGACTTCATCCTGGAAAGGGAGGTGAGGGGGGGTGGGTGCAGGGCCACAGCAGGGCCTGG
>NW_005302231.1:0-712 GCF_000412655.1 Myotis brandtii
CAAATGCCTTTGCCAAGGCCTCTCTACCCTGGCCAAACATTGCCCAACTCTTGCACAACCATGAAGTCACAGGGGAGTTTCATCCCACAGGCAGGTGATCCAGCCACTCTCTCCTGCAGCCTATGGATGCTTTTATGTCCTTATTCTTTCACTCTGTACAGAAGACTCCATCCTGGCCCCCATACTTAAACCACTCCAAAAAATCTCATTTCCCTTGATATTAGGGAGCGGGCACTGGAATTTGAGTGAAAAGCAGATTCACCATTCCCCCAGCTTCTCACAGGAGCCCAAGTAGATCCCCTGCTGGTGGGAGAGTCAGCAATGACTACAGATTCCACACGGGAGAGGGAACTGGGCTCTCTCTCCCCAGGGGCAGCTGGAGCCGGGCGGGAACAGCCCCAGTGCCAGACTCATTTCCATTTCGCATTGAATGTCACCCTTTTCTCAAATATTCAAAATAGCATCCATGCTATTCCAAGGCTGCCTCTTAAGAAGACTAACTGGGCCCCATAATTACAGTTTCTTTGCAGGAAGTAATCGCTACAGCTCAGCTATTTTCTCTCTTCAGGTTTTACAGGGGGTGGAGGTGAGGGGCTTTCACTAACTTTGTAGATAGCTGTTTTCCGTTTCTTCTACATTTTGTGTCTTATTTTTAAAAACAAAAAGCCCTAATGTGGATTCTGGAAAAAACATCATCGTAATTGAATTTTGA
>NW_005302232.1:0-712 GCF_000412655.1 Myotis brandtii
ACAGCAGGCGCTCCGCCAGCATCGGACCTCCCAGTGCTTCCGCAGTCAAACAGGCGCCAGTGGGGTCCACACATCAGAAACACGCCACCGTCTCTTGTATGATTTTGGTCCACTTTTCCTCAGTGGTGTTCAAAATCTTTATAAGTACTGAATAATTGTTCAATCAGTAAACGGTGTACAAACCGATAAAGGTCAGGAGGCTCTGGTCCATGTGGGGTGGAGGCTCATGCAGCTGAGCACCCCCAAGGCCCCCTGCAGGGCCCAGCATGGCGCCATTGCCCAGCGCTGCCATGTGTGAATGCCACACTACCTCCCAGGACCAGTCATTCAGTAACAGTCTCTGACCTTCCAGACATGGGTAAGAGAGCTGGCAGGAATCCTGGGGAGAACTTACTCTCATCCTTGACCTCACAACTCTTATTTCTTTGCTTTGCTATATTGACTTGGCCGTGATCTCCAGTACAGCAGGGAATATTAGAGGGGTTGGCGAAATCCCTCAGCTTTTTCCTAACTTAGCACCCCACAGGCTGGTACTGAAAACCTTTTGAAATGAAGCAACTGACTTTCCAAATCTGTGTCTGGTCACATAACTACACATCCTCTAGTCATCTGAATGATGCTACTTAGAGCTCCCAGTGTGTACCCCCACATCCTTTGATCCACATTCTTCACTCATGTTCCTTTCTCAGGGAAGCTCCCATGCCCCTCTCAA
>NW_005302233.1:0-712 GCF_000412655.1 Myotis brandtii
TATTTGCAAGAGAATCACCTAGAAGAGAGCAGGGGAGAAGAAATCAGAACCAGGTTTAGACCTTGCTCTGCCACACCTCATCTGTGGACTTAGGGCCAGGTACCTAACCTTTCTGTTTCCTCATCTGTAGAATGGAGATAGGGACCTTGCTTACCTCATGTACTAGTATTGTTCAGAGGCACAGAGGATACTAGACAAAATGCCTGTCTCTTAACTGCTCTGAAGCCTAGCAGGGGCGTTGGACAAGCACACACACAGTGTGATGTGTACCGTGTCAGAGGCGTGTTTGGGTGCAGTAGTGGGAAGAGTGAAGGCAGACTAACTCTATCTAACAAGGGGAAACTGCCCGGGCTGTGGGGCGTGTGGCAAGGTGAAAGCAACTCTTCAGAGCTTTGGACTCTGCTGTTTGCTGAACACCAGACGCTGTGTTGAGTATTTTACCCATGTTTTATTTAGTCCTCACAACAAGCCCGTGAGGTAAGTGTTATCATCCCCATTTTACAGACGAGTAAACTAAGGCTCAGAAAGGATCATGCATTGACCTGGCATAGTATTTATTGAGCACCCAAGTCCCTCCCTCATGGAGCTTACATTCCATGAAGTCACTTGCCCAAGATGAGTCTGGAATGTTCCAGAGCTCAGAGTCAAACCCAAGCCTGGTGGCCTCCTGGGCTTATGCTTTTCCCACCTTACCTCAGAATTCACTGCCCCT
>NW_005302234.1:0-712 GCF_000412655.1 Myotis brandtii
TACAGCACTTCTCATTTGAATGAGCCACCTTTCAAGAGCCCAGCAGCCAAATATGGCAAGTGGCTGCATCTCAGACAGCACAGCTCTACACCTTAACAATGGCTCATGTATCTTGTAATCCCTTTTCATCCTCACTGCTACGTCTTCAGTTCAGACGCTTGCTACCTAACTCTTAACCAGGCTATTGCAATCATCAACATACTTATATCCTGGCTCTAAATCAACAAATAGCTCAATTTAGCTTTTATTGATAATGACAAGCACTATGCTAGGTGCCGAGGCTACCAACATAAATAAGACCAAATCTTTGTTCTCGGAAAGATTGCAGTTTAGCAAGAGAGACAGAAACATCTGCAATTAACCATGATGCATTGTGATGAGAACAAGCATAGAAGTATAAATAAAGCACAATGGGAACATAGAGGGAGGAAATAGACATTCTGAATGAGGAGATTGGAGAGTGCTTCAGAAAGAAGGTGGCGTTTGGAATGGGCTTTGAAAGATGAGTAGGAAGCTAGCATATAGAACCAGGGAGCAGAGTGTAAAAAAGCAGGAAGGGGAAAAAAGAGTAAGGGACGTCCATCTCAGTGTTAGCAGATTCTACATAATGATGTTAACATCAACTCTGTGAAGTGCCTTTCAGCATGCTTCTTTCCTGCTTAAACCTCTTATTAGTCCTCTTCCCAAATGAGAGCAGGTATATTTTTTGCTT
>NW_005302235.1:0-712 GCF_000412655.1 Myotis brandtii
CAGTCTGCAGGCCGACGTTCTATCCACTGAGCAAAACCAGCCAGAGCAAGAATAGAGTTTTCAAAATTATTTTCCAAATCCCTTCTTCAGTAAACTTCAGATAATGTACCACATCTCAATTACTTTGAATAACTCAAAAAAAATGTTTTGTCCTATTAAGAGATGAGTGAATCTAAGAGAACAATTGTGTCCATATTTCTGTGTGTCACTCATAGAATTAGAACCCCTTGGTTATTTTCTGAAATCACTTTTATACCTGGGTCTTGAGGGAGTGAATGTAGTGGGCAGAGTTGGAATTATTTATGAGTATATTATTTATGAGTCAATTTGCATATGTTTCTGAGAGGCAGAAATGATGGCTAGGCTGTGAATTAAAATCTGAACTTTTAGTTGCATTTGATAGAAACGAACTGCTGCTTTAGTGAGAAAGAGATGTTCTTGGCTAAGAAGCTAAAGTATAGAAAGAGTAAGGGTGAAGCTCAACCTCACAGATACCTAGAACTACTGGAATGAGAAATAGAAACACTACTAAGACTCTCTTGTCCTCAAGTCTCTTCTCTCTAAAGGTCAGCTGTATTTTCTCAGATAGGCCTCTTCCACGTGGTGTAGATGTGATCCCTGCACCTCTCATACTCATGTTAACAGCTTCACTACAACTGAGCCAACAATTCATTACTTAGAACAGGTTTTAAAAAAGAAAAGAAAGAAAGAA
>NW_005302236.1:0-712 GCF_000412655.1 Myotis brandtii
AGGGTCCCGGCATTAGAAAGGTTGAGAACCACTGCTCCACGGGATTCCAGGCCAAGCTTTGGAGGTTGGCATGTAGCATTAGCAAGTTTCTTGTGAAGTCTCTGAATTCCCTAGAAGGAAAGTGATGCTCTCCATACCAAGATTCACACATCACACTTACTTGCTTTCACCTCTACTTACTTATAAATGTTTATTACCAGTGTGCCAGAGACTATGCTAGGTTCAGCAGGGCCTGAAAACAAGCCAGGTCCTGTTCACAGGAAGCTTACAGCATAGTAGCAAACAGCTATCAATGACACAAATGTAAAATTAAAACTGTGACAAGTGCTAAGAAGTAGGCATACTAAGTAAATACTAAGCTTATAGGAATGTTTTAATTACTCAGGAAGCTGAAAAGCAGAGGGAGCCACATATGTAAACATGTGTGCCAAATGCAAAAGTTGGGGGAAAGTCCAGTATGTTTGGAGTTCAGAGAACTGTGGGTGCTTGGTATGAGGTACCTGCCCTAATCGTCTGGAGCCGGGACAGGCGGAGCTGAGTAGGCCATGTGAAGGACTTTACAAAGCAGTCATCAAAAACAGTTAATTTGCTCCAAAAGACAACTTCCTTTAACCCCTGGTTTTCTACTACTAACACACACCCATACATGGATCAGCAAATACATACTCAACACCTAGATGCAAAAACAAAAAATAAAAGAAAACAAACAAAA
>NW_005302237.1:0-712 GCF_000412655.1 Myotis brandtii
AAAAAAAAAAAACAACTCAAATTTTCTCCATCTTCTTTAAAACGTTTGTCATTGGTGAATGTTCTTTCCGTTGCAATAGCCTGAATAAAGTCATCTCTATAACTGCCTGGTACATTTAGTTCTCCAAGAATTTGATGCCAGGGCTCAGATAGTATTGGTCCTTGCCTTAGGATTGATCCCATTTTCTCCTACCAAGAGGTAAGGAAGCCTCTTGGAGGCCTTTATGCTCTCTTCCTGAGTAGTGATCCAGGGACCCAAATGTGAGTTCCGCTCCTGAGTCTGTGTTCTGGACTCTTGTCCAACCACAGCATGATGAAGATTTGATTGCATTCCTTTTGAGTACTTGGATCATATCTGGTGCTAACTTCGCTTGACTTTGTGGTCTGATGATTCCATGGTTTATAGAGACAAACCTGCCTACGTGTATCAGGGTCCTCTCTCTTGGTTGAAAGGCAACAGAGAATCTGATGTTAGTCTTTTTTCTGTTTATCTTTTTGTCTATTTTAAGTTCAAATCAATTAAGAATTTGTACCCATTGGGAATAAAACCCTCTTTGATTTAAACCAGTGAGATTTGTACTTCTGTGTTTATGCTTGACCCATGGCTAAAAATTTTTAAATAAAGCTCTCTATTTGTGTCTGTTTATATGTTTGTAGATCTGTAATTCAGAAGGCTTTTATGTCTCATTGTGAAAGTATATACCAGCGATGGC
>NW_005302238.1:0-712 GCF_000412655.1 Myotis brandtii
CGAGCTCAAAAGGTTCGCCATCACTGAACTAGACCAATGTCCTTGCACACATCCCTTGCTCTTGCCAGAATAACATACTCAACATCTCTGGATTATGATGTTTACTGTCCTGCCTCTCTTTGTCTACATTTTTCTTTTTGCTTAGAATATTTTTTCCATCTCACGTCAAAAGGATGCTTCATGAGAGTTTTGATTATATTAGTCAATCTAACCTGAATAGAGTGATTTTGAAAAGTTGTACTCTGGGACGAGGGTAAGTTTCAAGTGACTTCTTGACACTGACCTCCAGTCTTGAGATGAACACAGTGTGAGTCTTTGTGAGTTGGCCTCTCAAACAGTGGTCAACTTTTGTGACCGCTGAGATGTTAGACCACACAGTGCAGAGGCTTGGGGATGACAGCCTCCGGGAGCCGGAGGTCACACACATTGTTTTATTAGGTGACAGGCAGACTGGTACGGTGGAAAAGTGAGGTTTAGAGTCACATTCACTAGAATCCTCATCTCGCCTTGCTTCTAACAGCTTGACCAACTTGGATAATTCACTTAATGTCCCTGATCCATAGATCACTCATTTGCAAATAGGAGCAATAATTCCCTCCTTGCAGAATTTTTGTGAGAATTAGTGACACTTTATGAAAAGGCACAACTTCCTACCCACCACATAGTAAGCCCTCAGTAAGTGGAGTGGTGGTTGTTATAGCATTAAGCTGTG
>NW_005302239.1:0-712 GCF_000412655.1 Myotis brandtii
ATAAAATAATAGTACTTAATATAGAGGGCTGTTTTAAGCATTAAGTGAGTTAATCTATGTACATGCAGTGCTTAGAGGTGTGAGTTCTCTATAACCATTTGTTACAGAAAATATTCCCTCTAAACCAGTATTGGCTGATAAGAATCACCAATACTTCCAGATTTATATCAATCACACTGTTACTTATTTGGTTAAAATAATAATTAGAAGAATACTCAGAATATAAAAATAGGCCTCATGAGAAAATGCACTATATTATTATTCTCCTGGTCATTAGATCTAAGAAAGCAGGAATCAAAGATTTATCATAAACTGAGATTCTTTCTCTTTGTAAATAGAATAGTCTAAAGGGATCTTCAAAAATTACTCAGAATGTTTGTCTGTTACTGAGTGAATAATCATGGGCATTTTACACGGATAAAGATTTCATGAATATTTAAATTTGCCTTAATTACCTCTTTTCTCATAAGACTCAGGGATATTTTTTCAAAAGCTCTTTGAATATTTTATCTTTCAGTTAATATAGTATTTCAATTTTCATAGGGCTAATACTAGTATTTACAAAATTGAAAACTTTTTACAAATTTATGATTTTCAAGATTATATCTTATCAAAATGTCTAATTATTTAATATGTAAATTAAATGACTTATGTAACAGCACACAAGTCTAGAATTTAGCGTTCTCTGTCATGTGATACTCCATCTGATACC
>NW_005302240.1:0-712 GCF_000412655.1 Myotis brandtii
CCTTTTCTCATGAACTTTTATGTCATAAGGATGTTAATTAACCACCTGTTCATCAGGTGCACCATCAGAAATATAATCTCATAAATAAGAAGACACAAATAGGGCAGCTTGGAAACTGATTATTTCAGGGGCTTCATGGCACCATCAGGGACCCAGGTTCTTTCTGACTTCCCACTCTGCCATCCTTGACGTATGGCCTTACTCTCAGCCTCATGCCGTCAAGGACTAGAGATCATGGCTCATAACTCTATAAATTACCTCGTCATCATAACAACATCCAGAGGTAGACAGAGGTCTCTTTTCCAGTTTGAGGAAAACCTTTTCCAGGAGCCTTGCGGGTGCCACTGAGCTGCTCCCTATGGCTCTGGAAAGCAAACTTCCTTTCACAACACATTGACCAAACTGAATCACATGCTCACAACACCAGTCAGAGGCAAAGCGACCAATGCCATTGGCTTCATTCAGTCAGCACTTGACCCTGAATCTCATGAGGAAGGAGTGGATATGTAAACAAAATGGGACTCTCTTATCAAAGAACAGTGGGGGGATGACCTTTCGATTTGCTTCCAACTGTATCTGCCACATTTTATATATTTCATATATAAAATTCTAGTTGCAAAATAAAAATGTAGCATGTCTGACATCTTTGTCAGAGCAGAAGCCATGAAATCAGGGAAGTCTCTTTATTGATAATATGCAATCCTTAGCAGAG
>NW_005302241.1:0-712 GCF_000412655.1 Myotis brandtii
TGTCACCAGCAAACTCTAAGTCCGTGGACTGATGGAGAAATAGAACAAGGTAGGGTCCCGGGAGTGACCGGGGAAGTGCAGAGACCAGGTTCTCAAGGTGAAGTGATGCTCCAGGCCTCCTTCCTCCCCCAACATGCCTCTCCCGTGTTCCATGTCAGGACCGTGCCCTTCGAGCAGTTATCCACGTCTGCCAACCACCTTCGATTCTGCCTCTGTTCTTTCTCTCCCTCCCACGCCCAACCAGGGATGTTCACTTCTAGATCATTTCTTAAATCCACCCCTTTCCTACTCCACAATTCAGAGCCCGGGGGAAAGTCAGCAGGTCTTCCCAGAGATTTCATGGGATTTGCTCAGTGCTTCTGGTTTGGTTTGGTTTTGAAAAAGGTAACATGTAACACGGTTCAAAATCAAAAGGTGTATAAAAGTATGCACTGAAATGCCTCCCTCTCATTCCTGTCTCCCCCTGTCCAAGCAAACACAAATGTAGAGTCTTGTTTTCTATCTTCTCTGCACACTTTTCCGAACCTTGGTGGATTTTTTCCCTTTTACATTCCAAATGTATTTTTGGAGATCTTTCCATAACAGTACAAAGAGAAGTTCCCCATTCCTCTTTTTAAATGCATAGTATTCCACTGTCAGGACATTTGGGTTATTTCCAATTGCTTGCTATTGCAAACAGTGTTGCAAATAATAAACATAGCATATATATATA
>NW_005302242.1:0-712 GCF_000412655.1 Myotis brandtii
AGGTTGTTTCTTAACCTAAAGTCCACGGTGCCTCAAGTAGAACCAAAGAAAAATTGGCCTCCTTTTGTCATTGTTCCTTGTCTCACCTGGGAGATTGCTCCAACTCTTACAAGACATAGTGAGGTGATTCTCAACATCTTTTCTCCATTATCACAGAGCCCTTTGTCCCCAAACCATGCTGCTCTGATCAAGGCTATTGCTGGATCCCGAAAGGGGGCTCCCCATGCACCCACCCCTGGTCCATGTCTACGAGGGCTCTGTACTCCCCCCAATACAGGCAGGCAGAGACCATTCTGAGTCAAGGGTCTGGAATCTGAGTCTTGGTTCCCATCCAAGCTCCCACTTTACCTCTCGTGAGCTCTGGTTCCTTTATCCTGAAATGAAGTAGGTGTCATAACCGAATGAGACAGTAATGTAAGGGGCAGTGCTTAGTTAGCTGTAGCTGGTTTATTATTCCCATTGGTATCATTACAACTTATTAAGTAAAACTCATGTGAGCATATGATGCTTGCAAATTAATGCAAGATTGCAAAGAATAATGGGGGACAGATGTAGCCCAAAGATTCATTCTGAGCTCATAGCAACGGCCGACTGAGAAAGAGCACCGGCCCAGCCTGCCATTCTCATGTTTTTCTAGTATATCAATGCCCGGTCTTTAGGGAAAAAATGTATTATTACCCCAAATTTGATAAATATAGATCATCACAAAATA
>NW_005302243.1:0-712 GCF_000412655.1 Myotis brandtii
GGGAGTCCGGCTTAATTTTATTTTTTCCCAACAGCTAACACTCAAGGGCTGGGCGGACATACTGACCACCAGAGGAAGGGACAAAAATATTTCCCTCAGGACTCTGAATTCCTTTCTTACATGGATACTAGATTCACCAGGAATTTACGTGTAGATTGCTTTTCCCCTTATTATGGAAGCAATAAATATTAAATTTGGAAAATTTAGAAAATACAGGTATGCAAAAAGGAGAACATTTAAATCACCATAATCCCAACACCCAGAAATAACCACTATGAATGTTTTGAGGTCATTTTCCCCCCATGAAAATATATACTTTTTATTTTATAAAAATGAAAGCACACTTGGGGGGGATTTTAATACAGAAAGTAATCCAGTAGCTCTGACAAACATGAACTGGTGGTGATAATGTGTGGGTTTGTGTGTGCACATCTGCATGTGTCTGTAGGAAGGACATGTTCCCCATCAAGTTGGCATCCCCTTCATTTCTCTCTGCAGTTCCAGTCCACTTCCTCCTTTTCCAACAGTAATCCCAGCATCAATCCTCCCAGGCCATAGATATGTATGCACAACATCCTCCCTTACCCACGGTTTCACTTTCTACGGCTTCAGTTACCTGCGGTCCCGAAAATATTAAGTAGAAAAGTCCAGAAATAAACAATTCTTAAGTTTTAAAGTGCACACCTTTTGAGTAGTGTGATGAAATCTCATG
>NW_005302244.1:0-712 GCF_000412655.1 Myotis brandtii
AAACTTTAAGTTGAACATCCCTATGTGACTAGTAGCTACTATTGAGTTGTATATTGCCCACACGAGAGAATAAAATACCCTTAGGATTCATGAGAATTTAATTCCCAAACCAGTGGTCTCTAGGTATTTTCTTTCTGTAGAATGTTACTTCATCAACACAAGCTTTTATGACCACCATGTGAGCATGTTATGTTAAGCGATTTTAACATGGTCTGTACCATACGGGTAACAAATGTACTTATCAAGGGCTATGAAAAAATTCAGCCATTTATATATTTCAACATCAGTTTTTACCAAAGTATTTTCAGCTGTAGCAGATAGGCCTCATGTTGGCTAACATTTTACAAATGAGAAAATTATTTTCCCCCAACACTTGGTTAATTCTCAATCATAGCTTAACTTTTAAATGCTTTAAGGATATACTAGCTTTTTCCTGCCTTTCTTCACTCATGAGCATTTGTGTTACTCTTATGCACTATTAATGGTTCACCAACGATAAGTGGGGAACCATCTCTAAATCAAAACTCTCTCTATGTTTTGATCATGACATTCTATCAGTAAAAAGTTTTTTGATAATATGCTTCCATTATATGTAGGCTTGTTTATAAATTCTATACACACATCACTGTGTAATTATTCTGTAGTACATTAAGTCTACAGAAATAAAATACAAAGGGGTATCCTATATAATAAAAGGCTAATATGCAAATCA
>NW_005302245.1:0-712 GCF_000412655.1 Myotis brandtii
AGTGAGGAGGCTCAGGGTTGGGAGAGAAAGAAATCAGTCAAAGATGGCATCCAACATTCTGGCCAGAGCAGTGGGGGGAGGCAGGAAGACCTGGGGGGAGGCAGGGAGCGGGTGTTTGCTTCAGGAGCTGAGCTGCTGTTGGAGTGGACATCCCGGTGGGGGTGGGGCAGGCAGTGTGGGTGCTCAAGTCTGGAGTTCAGAGAGGTCCGGGTGTACATGGAGTCATGGGCACTAGATGGTGTTTCGCACCCGAGACAAGGTGAGACCACCCAGGTCTGCATGTAGATAGGGAAGAGGCCCCCCAAGTCCCGGGAACCACAACATTCAGAAACCAGGAGACTGAGGGAGTGACCAGTGGGGTGTCCTAGAAGCCACGGGAGGAGTTCGGGGAAGAGGGTAACCCACGGGGTGGGAGGCTGCAAGAGGCCACAGGGAGTGGGTGTGGTCATCCCTAAGTTCGGGGCCCTGGAGACCGACAAGAACGGTTTCCATGGAGAGATCAGGAGGGAAAGAAACAGAGACACGGTGCAAACAGCCCCTTGCCGATGAGGAAGCCCAGCAACGAGGAGAGCGCCTCACCTTGCTGGGGGCAGGGGCAGTGCCCACGGGGCATCTTCTGCCTGAAGGCCCTGCCGAAGAAAGGGCCGCACACCAGGGCTTGCCGCTGGGTCTTGATGTACTGGAGCAGCTCGTACAGGACGTCACCTGGGGG
>NW_005302246.1:0-712 GCF_000412655.1 Myotis brandtii
TGGACCCCCTAATTCCTAAATCTCCCTAAACCTGTCTATTTTTACCCCTAAAAACTCCTTTCATCTGTTTAATTGGCTGAAAGAAAATAAGCACTTATGTAAATTAAGAAAAATAATAAAAACTCACTCAAATGTTTTTCAGGTTATGGGTAAATATTTAGTATTGAAGCTAATTTAAGTTGTTGGTTTAATTAATTTAAAAAGACCTGTCTTTAGATTTATACACATTTTTATGATACTTTTATTTTGCCTGAGTTTACTGAAATAAGTTCATGTTTTCTCTCTAGCAAAATTTGTCAACAGAAAAAATAGTTTGGGATAATAATTCTGTCTGATGTCTCATGAAGTTTTCACAGGTAATCTAAACATAATTGTTGAGAACTAATAAATTAAGTAGATGTAAATAGAATAAAATGTGTTTAAGTAAACTTTTTAGCAATAATTATATTTTATAGGTACTTAAAAATTGCTTCCTCAATCTCTGGTAAGTTGAAACTTAAAAATTTGCTAGCTACCTTAAATGATGGTTAGTCATTGAATAGCTAGATCGTTTCCAAATAAAACACAAAAATATTAATTTCTGAACATAGATTATTTACCTTTGGCTTCTTACTACAAAGGAGCTAAAAGACAAATTTGGATTTGTTATGTTTTGCACTTTGTTGAGGAAGCATAAAAATTATAAAATATATTTGTCAATAAAAGAGGCTGT
>NW_005302247.1:0-712 GCF_000412655.1 Myotis brandtii
CGGGGATTGAACCCTCAACCTGGGTATGTGCCCTGACGGAACCGAAACTTTCCGTGCACAGGACAATGCTCCAAGCAGCTGAGCCACTGCCCGGGGCTTGTATTTAACAATAAGTGCAGAAGTCCTTTAAATGCTGGGCTTTACACAGAAAAAAGGAGGATTAGCTGAGTGGGGCTGAGCTCAGGACGGAGTGAGCTGTGTGCAGACCCTGGGAGGTGGCATGCGTAGGCAGTGTCACACATCACAGGTTCATCGTGAGTAAGCATATGACATGGCTTGAGAGCCAACCACCAGATCTTGTAGTTCAAGGTCCCAGGAGTGGGTAAGGGAGGCATTCTCCTTACTTTTAAGGCTTCAGTTTTTTTCTGGATGTTTCTACAGCAGCTTTGCCTTGTCCTTCTCTACCTCCCGCAGTGTCCAGAGCCCAGACGGCTGTGCCTCTCTCCCTGGTCTTCAGTGCAGGGCATGCCCTCCTTCCGGGCAGTACCCTGCGGAAGTGGCACTTTCCGGAGAAGGGGCTGCCTGGTGGCATCAGGGGTGGACTCAGCAACCCCCTGAGCTTTTGGCAGAACTGCTGACTCAAAAGCAGTGGGGATGCTGGGTGGCCAGTGGGCCAGTTGACTTCCAGTGTCCCTTATACCTCTACCCTGTTGTTACAGCGGGCAGCTAGGTAGGTGTTGTTAGAAAGAAGGTGAGTCCCCAAACCAGGGGT
>NW_005302248.1:0-712 GCF_000412655.1 Myotis brandtii
AGGAGAATATAGCAACTGGTCCTCAGTGAGGGGGGAGCGGGAACTGAGGTCCCTGGAGCTCAGAATGAGCATGAAAGACGTGGGTCCCCCCAGAGACACAGGTAAGGAGAGAGTGTGACACGGCTGCTGTTAATATTAGTTTTGTCTCTGTAGATTCTAAAATGTGGAGCTGGACAGCAGTTCTGAGAGTTAAATGCTTATTCAAGGGAACAGGCCATCCTCCGAGGCCCCAGGCCACCCACCAGACACTGCTTCAGCATCTTCACTGCCAAATGCAAATGGTACGGCCATATCCCAGGGCCCGGGTTATTAAGGAAATGTCATCACTGCTCAGAATGGCTGCCTGGTTGGGGACATCGCTGAGGTCTGAAGGTCTGTGCACATTCTTCATCTCACACACACTCTCCCCACCCCGTCCGTGTTCTTCCTCAAACCTTCTTCCTCTCCAGTAACCACTCCTGCCTCTGTCCTCTTCCTGGTTTCATCGGGCTCACTCAGCTGCCTGCACTTGTGCACCAGCCTTGTAGCATCCACTGACTGACTTTCTTTCTGTGTTCTTGCAAAAGCCAGACTCCAAGGTCAAGCCTGGTACCCAACCCCCCAAAAGCAGCAACTTCATAGGATTTACCTTTATGCCTCCAGTGCCCTGCACAGAGGAGACACTAGATAAATGTCTATGGGAAGGACAGAAATACCTTCAGCCACAGTGCGC
>NW_005302249.1:0-712 GCF_000412655.1 Myotis brandtii
TCTCTCCCTCTCCCTTCTTCTCTCTGAAATCAGTAAAAACATATTTTTTTAAAAGGAGCAAGAGTTGCCTACATGACTGTTCAAGAGCTTGTCAAGACTGTATTTGTGCACTAAAAGTCCATTGGCCAAAGCAAATTACATGGTCAAGTCTTAGTTAAGGAATGGGAAGCCCTCCCGCCCCCATCTCCTCCCTAGTGGAAGAGCATGACAAAGTTACATAGAAAAAGGTATGGATGTCCAATCCTGTTACTAGAGGGAGTGGAGAATTTGAACAGTAATCCTGTCCACCATAGTCAAATCCAGTCATTCACTTAACAAGTAATTATTGAACAACTAATATGTGGCAGGAATTATTGCAGGTAGAGGGGATATAGCTGGAAGTAAAATGCAAATATATCTGGCCTCACAGAGCTAATATTTTAGGGGAGGGAGAGAGAAAAGTAAATGTATAAGTAAAACACATATGGACTTGTTCAATTATGACCAATACCGTAGCAAACAATATAAAGCATAGTAGGGAAATGGAAAATATTAGGAAATAATATTTTAAATGAGATGTTAAGAGAAAGACACAGTAAGGAGGAGACATATTTAACTAAAGATCTAAAGAAGGTAAGGATACTATCTACACAAATAAGTTAGGATTTCAAATATTCCAAATCAAGAAAGCAATAGATGCAAAGACCTTTAAACAAACAAGTCAAGTTAGACC
>NW_005302250.1:0-712 GCF_000412655.1 Myotis brandtii
TTAAGAGCACAGATGCTGCAGACAGACTGGTTTGTATACCAGCTCCTTCACTCCCAAGCTGTGTGACTTCTTTGTGCCTCAGTTTTCTCATCTGTAAAGTGGTGATATCTACCTCACAGGCTTACTTTGAGGATCCAGGGCTTCTGTATTTGGAAGCACTTATAGGAGTACCTGGAACATGGAGGGGAGGGTGTGATGTAAGTATTTGATAGAAGAAACAAAACATAAATAAGAATAGGGCTTTGGTCCACCGAGATCTGTGTCATCTTGCTTCAGAGAAATGGCCAACAAGCAGTGCCATCTGCGTTTTGGAGTGACAAGGATTTCCTGAAAATGATGCTGGACAAGAAATCCCAGACTTGTGCAAGCTCTCCCTTGTAGCACGCCTCCCTTCTTGCTCACCTCCATAGTTCTGAAGGAACGAAGCCCTACTTCAGTCTTCACTTGTTCTTCATCTTTTCTTTTTCTTCTCCACACACTGAATAAAGTATTATTTGGGAATACTTAGCTGCTGGAAGGCACAGAGCAGGAACATCCACATGGGAGGCATAATCTCAAATGTGTGAAAGCTTCTCCTTGGAACTGGCATCAAAAGTGCCCTGTGAACATGCAGCATTTGATTGAACAGCAACTTAAAAAAAAATCGAGTTTACAGAATTCCCCAGTTTGGTGACCACATCAGTCAATAGATTCTGAATGGCTTTTGCCATTT
>NW_005302251.1:0-712 GCF_000412655.1 Myotis brandtii
TCCACCCTAATGGAGTTAGCAAAGGTCACTTCTCTAACCCATAAGACTAAAACTTGGGGCTCCCTTTGTAGGGGAGTCCTCGGCTGACCTTATGGCCTTCCACCGACAGTTTTGGCTGTTTGTAGTATTGAGGTTTAAACCAACAACTGACTATTGCTCCCTTTGCACCTTCACCAAGACAGCCTTGGTCACACTGGGTACTGTGTGTAACTCACGGTTTTCTCTCCCAACTTTTCCTCCCCGTGAAAGAGTAAGTTAGCCTGGGATGTACAGGAAGTGGCTAGTTTCTGCCAGGACACTGGGACAATCGCCCAAGCTAAGGCCACAGACACGGCTGTCAACAGCTTCATTTTCACCTTTTTTTTTCTTCTGTCCCCAATCTTTAGGCCAAAGCGGCCCCCACATCAGCCATACCCTGACCCATCAGCCCACCCTGTCCTGGCGCTGGGTCTGCTCTGCAGAGCAGACCAGGAAAAAGCCTGACGGTGGGAGGCCAGCCTGCGCCAACCCCAGGCTTTTCACTGCCGGCGGGGATTAAGTAACACCCGCAAAATCAGCATTTGCACACATGCCAGGGGCTGATTACGGGCCTCTCAGCCAGGGCAGCCGACGCGATTTCAGAGCAATTTCTCCGATTACTCAGCCCCAGGACAGCGGGGCGCGGCTCCAGTGCACATCCTGGGCGCGAGGAGGCCCGGCGGCTCCGCGCTCC
>NW_005302252.1:0-712 GCF_000412655.1 Myotis brandtii
GGTCCTAGAGGATGTAAAGGGAGAGGTGAAGAAAGTACTGGGCAGAAGGCATGATGCAGTGAGGCACGGTCAGGAGCTGCAGGAGGGCCGAGGCTGGGGGAGCAAAGAGGTCAGGTGGGCATTGCTGGACAGAGACCGTGGGCCATGTGGGCTGTCTGGATTTTATCCCAGGGCTACGAGCAGCAGGATGCAAAATCCAGATGTGCACTTTAGCAAGATCCCTGAGCAGAGCTGCCGGAAGAAGGGAGACTGGAAACGCGCCACCTCCCACCAGGTTCAAGCAACCTTGGTGCTCCTGCCCCTCTGATTTGGGCCCCAGCTTCCCAGCACAAGCCGGAGCCTAAAGATTAATATGGCTCTGCAGTCAAAGAGGTGACCCTGGGTAAGAACGGAAATCCCCCACAAGCCTTAACCCTTTCCTCCCCTCTGACCATGGTCCCACGCTCCCCATCAACTAAAGCCTGCTCGGGGAGACCACTGGCTGGGCACCCTCGTCATTTGTGTCTAAGTGTAATGGGAAAAATTGACTGTTTGCTTGGTGCAATAGGGCATGACACTGTTTACACAGAAATAATAGCCCAACTGTGATGGATTCTAAATCTCCATTACAGTGAAAGACTTGAAGGAGTAAAGCAGTTAGAAAAATAATTGGTTTTCTTGTTTAGTTTAAAAATCCTTTATGCTCCCGGATCATGGACTTCGCACCTCCCTT
>NW_005302253.1:0-712 GCF_000412655.1 Myotis brandtii
CGTCCCCTCCCCCCTCTGCCAGGCTCCCACCCGACCCTAGGCCTTCCTTCTTTATTTTTTTCTGGGTCGGTTGAATATTGAACCATTTTTAGAGATCATCTCAAGCTTTTTATGGGAAGAGAGGCTATCCTCACCTTATTTTGCCAGAAGACAATGAAGTATATTTTGAAATATATTTTAGGAAATAACCAGTGTCCTCTTCAGATGAAGTAGGCTTTCCAGTCTCAGTAGATCACATGGGATACAAAGCCATCCTCACGCCTCACAGCCCTCAGCCCCTCCCCTTCCACTCAGGACTTGTCCTTACTCTGTTGCATTGCCAGTAGTTCTGTATCTACTCAAGGGAAAACTAAGATTCTAACGCTAATGGTCTTTGTCATTTAGAATATTAATTTTCTCATTTCAGAAAGTGGATGTCACCAGCAGGGCTGTGATGGAAATAATGACTAAAACAATTGAATACCTTCAACCCAATCCAGGTAAGGGGTCACTTTACAAGTTCAGGTATCCCTCCAGGTAACCTGTAAGCTTCTCTTTGAGAGGCATTTTAGGTTTGTTGTACTTCTGCTTCCTCAGCCCACTTTTCTGGAGGGTCATTGACTTCAGGTATAGCACTTTCACCTGGGATGGGGGCACTTTTTAAGGCTCACATTGAAGTGACTGGGGGATTCTGTAGTATTTTATCTGACTGTGGTGTATTTAACAGACTACA
>NW_005302254.1:0-712 GCF_000412655.1 Myotis brandtii
AACAAATCAACACCTCCTTTGGGACCCAGTGTAAAGCTATTTACTGGAAATGCTTTTTTTCTCTATACCTGTTTGTAAATACCATCATAAACAGTTAGCTTGCTGCCGGAAAGGTCGGCAATACACCTTCACTGCTCTACCTGAGGATATAGCAACTCTTCATCCTTGTATCAGTCTAGTGTACAGAAATCTGGATTGTCTTTCTCTTACACCATACATCTTGCTGGTTCATTACATTAATGACATAATGCTGATTGAAACTATTGTGTAAGATTTAGCAACTAGTCAAGACACTTGGGTACCTGAGGGTGGAATATAAGTTCTACAAAAATTCAAGGGTCTGCCACCTTAATAAGATTTCTAAAGGTCCAATGAAGGAGAGATGGCCAAAGTCATGGATCCACATTGATTCATGGTATACTTCAGAGGGTTCTTCTTTTCTTTAATCAAAGTTGTAAATTTCTTCCTCCAGAGAGCCTCCAATCAGGATCATCAAGATTAGGGGCCTTCTCCATGGCAATGATTGCTTCAGAGGGCTTAAGTCCCACTTGAATTAACCCCTTTCCTATACCAAAGGGTGGGTGTCTCCCCTCTAACCATAAGGATGCACTAGTGTATATACATATACAAAAATTAACTCAAAATAGATCCAAGATCTAAATACAAGAACGGAAACAATAGATGACATAGAAGAAAACATAGGTACTAAACT
>NW_005302255.1:0-712 GCF_000412655.1 Myotis brandtii
ATTACCATGTTTGTCTATTATTAGATAGGATGGGAAGGAATGTAAGGTTTTGGGAGTATCATGATTGGATTGCCCAGGAGGGTGAACCCGCACCACCACTCTGTTATGCAGTATATCCCTGTAGGACCTCTGCTAGCCCAGGTGAGCTCTGCTTCCCGGGGGCATGCAGGATCCAGTGTGCACAGGGAGATAGACAGGGATGTGAGCATGAATCCAGATGTGTGTATAGTCAGAAGTATACATTTAGATAACTTTTTATCCTTACCAAAATACTTAATGAAAAGCAAGTTGACTCCAGACATGTTAACGAAGAGACAGAGTAAAAGGAATCACTGGAAACAAAGCCTCTATTTTAGATCTAGGCTACAGTCAGAGTCTTTGCAATGCCCCGATGAAAGTAAATGTAAGTAAAATAGCTTAAGAAAAATAATGTGTGCTTATGAAGGGATATTGATGATGAAATTTTCCTATTCTGAATCACTAGCACAGTTGGCAACATAAGTACAGTCCTAATAAAGCAAAATTGTGAAACAGTTTCCTGTGCAGAAAGAAAAGGTTCTTTCATTCTCCTAATAAGAGCCAGATGAGGTAAATACTGCTAATGAAGAAACTGAGAAATTAAGTTGCTGGCACAGCTGACAAGTAGTGGAGGCAGGACTTAAACCCAAACAGTATGTTTCCACAGCCTGTGCTGCATCTCCCAGTCTCCTCA
>NW_005302256.1:0-712 GCF_000412655.1 Myotis brandtii
ACCTGCAGAGAGTGTGCTTGGAATGGGGGAAACACTCAACTGGCTACTAACAAGCCATTGCCCAGAAAGGCTTTGGAAATAAGCTCCCTGTCTGGTTTCCAATGAATCACTCCCTCGCCGGCCTGAGCGGCTGCCTGGGCATCATGGTTCAGTCACTTACACCTACCTTCATGCAGACAAGCCTTGCGGAGGGGCAGAGGTGTTTGAAGACCAAAATACACCACAGCATGGAACACTTACCTCATGTTGTGGAACACGTACCTCCACCCCCATCACCGCCTTTGCCAGACTCTCTTGTCAAAGAGATGGTGCCAACGGGGCAGAGGCTGGGCATTCCCTTCTCATTCACCCTGTCAGGGGCGGGCTGTTTTGTATTTTTTCAGTTGCCATTGTAAATGCATGGCACTTATGGTGTGGACGCGTGTTAAGGCAATGTACTCCGCATGTGTAAACTTCTTTTTAATGCCTCAAAAGCATCAAAGGAATCCATTTCAGAGAGACAAATACATTAGCTTTGAAAGTTAAACAGCGTACCGGCTGGCATCAAGGAGAAGGAGTAAGTGCCATCTTGGATGCCAGCTCTAAAAACTAACCACATAGAGTTCTCCAGATTGGTGAATTTCCACAGCCTTCTGCTTGAGGGAAAAAAGTAGGGTGGGACCAGGATTGAAAATGTGAGGCCGTCAACAAGGAGGGGAAACACACACACACA
>NW_005302257.1:0-712 GCF_000412655.1 Myotis brandtii
CTGCCCCTGGTGGTCAGTGTGCATCATAGCAACCGTTCCTTCTACCAGTAATTTCACCGTTCAATTGATTTGAATATTAGGCTTTTATTATATAGGATGGGCACCAGAAGGCATTCACCCAAGAGGTGAGTCATTTGCCCCAGTCACACAGTCAATAAATGATAGAACTAGGATGCAAACCCTGGCCTTCCTGATTCCAAGAACCTGAATGATCTTTCTGATACATTATCGATGGCTCTCCTCTTCCCTGTGTATCAGACTCACTAGAGACTTGCACAAAGCACAGGTGCCCAAGCTTCCACTCAGAACTGTGGAGTCAGGCTCTCCACAGTGAGGACATCTGGGGTTTTGGTATTTGGTTTTATAAACAACTTCCCAGGCAACCCTGATCTGTGCCAAAGTTTGATAACCACACAACCACACAACACTGCATTATTCCTGAAGAAATGGTCCTCACTAAGCAGTCAAAACTTCTAGGTCAGTTTTTTATATCTTATGGGAGTTAATTGATGAGCTAGCCAAATCCCAACATTTTTTAAATTTTTGAATCTTTACATTGGGTATGATGGTTTTATTTTTCTTAATTTACATGTACTTATTTGTGTTTAATTGTTCTCAACTTACATTATATCCTTTCTTAATAAGTCTTTCTTGTTTGAGAGTTAACTGGCACGACCCATTGGTTTGCTTTTCCTCCACACTCTAAAATTTC
>NW_005302258.1:0-713 GCF_000412655.1 Myotis brandtii
GCCGACCACTGGCCTAGCCCATACATTTTTTTTTTTTTAAAGCCTTGTGACTCGTTCCAGACACAACTTGTGAAGTAATCTCCACTCTGTCTACTGCCTCATCTCACCCTCATTCCTCAACCCTCTGCAATTTGGACTCATCTCCTATTAGTCATCGGAAGAGGCTTAACAAAGGTTATCAATGACTTTCAAGCTCCCAATACAACGGACATTATCCTGTCCTTATCTAGTGGACCTCTCTTTGATTGGTACCCTGTGGACCAGACTCTGGGACTCCCTCCGGGCATGTTCACCCCCACTCCTCCTATCTCACATTCTTATGTGGCTTCTGGATGACTCGTGTCTTCTTACCAGTGAAGCAGGGATCAAGATCTGCCAATCCACACACTGTGTCTGACTTAGATTTTATTTGATCACACAAACCTGTGAAATAATTTTGAATTAGTTGACACTATTTAAAATGTAGGAAATTCCAACAACAACAAAATCTACTTTCTCTTGAAAAATCAGAAAACCAGGTATCCCTGGGTCTTTGAGTCCCACATGAGCACAATCACCAGAAACAGAGCAGACAGCAAGCGGCTCCCCATTAGGCGGGGCGAGCCTCCCTGGTTCACAGCGTCTAGCCACCATCCTTCACTTGCTTCAGTCCACTCCCCTGCCTCCCCTGCCTGCCCTGCGCACAGTCTCCCATGTAAGTGACAGAATTCCAG
>NW_005302259.1:0-713 GCF_000412655.1 Myotis brandtii
GATTCTAACGCGATTACTCGTCCTATGCCAAGGCCAGCTCTCGGTCATGTTCAGGCCTGCATCCTGTTTGTTTACTTCTTACTGAATCAAAACAAAGTGAAGTGAAATACCTTACAATAAAGTAAGATAAAATGAAACACACCCTCAGACCTTGTGCTTGCCCTATCACTTCCTGTTATGTCTCCAAATGCCCCGCCCATCCCACCGCTCACTTTGCCTCAGGCCCAGTCTGCCAGGACCCTGCCTCAGTGACCTCTCACAGTGCGGGCCCCTGGCTGACCTCATGCTGGGCCTGCCTTGGTTCTACAAGCACACACCTCTCTCTGGGCCATTGAGCCAGCCGGGTTCTTTGTCAGTATTCTCACCCTTTCTGCTTCCTGACCCCGGGCCCCAGGTCATTGCACCCCTGGGGCAGTGACTTCAGAGGTTCTAGCAAGAGCCCCCTCCAGCCTTTCCACCAGGCAGAGCAGAACCGCTCCCCCTGGCCTCCTGGGCCTGGCCCAGTGCTCGTGGCCTTGGGGAGGGCTCAGCCGGCTTCTCCGGAGCAGGTTTGCTGGGGATTTCTGTCTAATAAGTTGTCAAATAGGAAAAGGAAGTCCTGAGAACCCACAACTCAGCTGAGGAAGACATTAAATTCCTGGGAGTTGGCCCAGAATAAGGGTCAGGTATTTCCTTCCACAGGAGTTTGCACTTGGCCGAGTTCAGAGGGAGGA
>NW_005302260.1:0-713 GCF_000412655.1 Myotis brandtii
TAATTGTAAAAAATACAAAATTGTCATATTCCACATAAAATTTTCTGTGTACCATCAGTGGTATGTTGATTGCATGTTGGAATACACTGGCTTAAAAAGATACAGCCCAGACTCCCAGATTCCAAAACATGTTAGACTATTTATAATCTCATCCCAGCTAATTTCTGGCCCTATCTTTAGTTTTTCCCTATTATATACATATTTTTCTGTGATTTTCTTTTTGTTGTTTACTCTATAAAGTAGCTCTTCCCTTCAACTTCTTCACTTAGAAAACTTTCACGACATTTTCTACCTACTTCTCTTGGAGCAACTGTTACATTACATTTTATGTACTTCGTTGTTAATATGTGTGTGTTTTTTTTTCATAGACTGTGCTTCTTGGAGAATATCTGTCTCCTGGTATTATTGACGCCAAGTCTTAAAGATTTACTATTTACTATGAATAATATTTCCAAATATCAGTGGTTTTTGTATCTATTTAAGTAAACACAGGCGTATCCTTTTCTTTTTTATTCCTTGACAGTGGAATTATGACATACTCATTAGAGAAAATTTGGAAAAAATATTAGAAATTCCTTTCTGCCAGGCTGGCTGAGAATCTGAGGTTGCTTTAAAGTTGAGTAATTACATGTTTTTGCAAGCCAGGCTTGTGAATTTGTTTACAATACAATTTTCTTAAAAACTTAGAACATCTGGTCTATTTGATTCTTGTC
>NW_005302261.1:0-713 GCF_000412655.1 Myotis brandtii
CCATTTAACTCTATGTATATATTTGAATTATCAGAGAGAGGCACCAAGAACTTTCAAGTACACAAAAGAAATTAATAATGGTGCCATCCTATGGGAGGTTTTTGTAAGAACTTGTGAGTGGGGAAAAGAGCTGGGGGAGAGACTTTTCACTGGGTACCTTATAATGTATGTTTTATTTTCCAAGCAAGTACATGTGTACTAATTTAAAAATGTAAAATCGAATATTTGGATAAAAACACTTGCATTTCTCACTTTAAAAGTGAAGATAATTACACTTTCCCTGCTCAGTTGTGAAATAAGTTCCGGGCCATGGAGACAGAGCTATCTAGGTATGGGGTCTGTTTAAAATTTCAGTTTTAGAACTGATATGCAACACTGCTTAGGTTTAAGGTACATGTTTCAAAATCATTAATAAGTTTAGTTAACATCCATCACTTTATAAAGTTATAAAAAATGTTTCTTCCTTTTAATGAGAACTTTCAGGACTTACTCTCTTAGCAGCTTTCAAATATACAACACAGCACTATTAATGATAGTCACCATGTTACACATTACATCCCTAGTACTTTAATCTCATAACTGGTGTTTGTTTGTGCCTTATAACCATTTTAGCCCAGTTCCCCCGTCTTATTATAGCATATGTTCCTTAGCTCGGTGCTTCCCCCTGGTGGTAGTATATTCCCATTGCAAGTCAAAGAGCAGAGGGGGAAAAG
>NW_005302262.1:0-713 GCF_000412655.1 Myotis brandtii
CTCTCTCTCTCTCTCTCTCTCTCCCTAAAAATTAATGAAAACATATTTTTGGGTGAGGATTTTTAAAAATACCCTTTATCTTCCCACCAAACCTGCTCATCCTGCCATCTCCTCTCAGTACCATTCAGCCAGATGCAGGGGTCACACTGGAGTCACCCGTGGTTCCTCCCTCCCACCCTGTATCCAGTGCACCAGCCAATCCTACCCACTTCACCATGGAAATATGTCCTGGATCCAGCTGCTTCCCTTTTTTGCCAATGCTACCTCTCTATGCAACCACCATCCTCCTCCCGTGTTCCACACACCTGCCTAACCAGCCTTCTCCCCGACGCCCCCCCCCCCGAACTCTTGGCCTTTGCCTCCCTTCATTCATTCTCTCCACACGTTGCTGGAGCGAGATCGTGTTGCTGCTGTGGTGAGAACCCCAGACAGCCTTCCATGACTCTTAGGAAAAGCGCCAAAGCCCCTACTTGATTTGACCTCTGACGTTCCCCATCCCTCATTCAACCCAAGCGCCCCCCCTCCCCCAAACACGATGCCGTCTCAGGGCATCCACATCCGTGTGTCTGTCTGCCAGAAACGCTATCCCAGGACACCTCAGGCAGGACTCCCTCCGCGCCTGTTTCAGGTCTCCGGGATTCAATGCCACCTGCTCAGAGACCCTCCTCAGGCGCTCACTGTAAAGCAGGTGCTCCCACAACCCCTCCCTGTCC
>NW_005302263.1:0-713 GCF_000412655.1 Myotis brandtii
AAAACGTTTGCCTGTCCCTTATGTAAGTCGTGATCACAGACACATCCACAATCACACCAGCGGCACAGGCTCTTTCCTTGCCTCCGCCAGGTTTCAGTGATTCCTTTCGCTGCAGACCACCCGACGTGCCCTCATCTCTCTCTAAGCCTGGCTACATAGTGGGGGAAATTACACCAATTTCTGAAAAAAAAATAAGGCATTTGCTTTTTAATGACTTTAAGGTGAATACTGAGAGAAAATAAATAGGAAATACCAAATTAATATAAAGGGAAAATTACAAAGTTTATGACAGCCTATATCTTCTTCAAATAACATAGTTGGGTCTGTAGTAATATGAAATGTCAATAGAATATTCTGGATTGTATAGCACTGAGAACATGGATTGTGAACTGTCTTTGCTCACGACTAAAATATTTAAAAGAACAGAAAAATAATGAAACGGTCAACAGCCCAAACTGAGTGAAAGTTCCCACTCACGTGTGAGAAATTTCGAGACAGTTTTCCTCGATAAAAGGCAAGTGGAACCATAACTACAGCAAAAACTAAAGAAACAACTCACTTTGGGGGAAAAATAAAATAAAATGATATGTCACAGAGAATAAATACATACCATCGAACGTGGAAGAAATATAATTTGTGATGTAGAAGATCACAGAAAACTGAGTCACTTCCCTGGCACCTATAATAATAAAAGCATAATATGCTAATTAGAC
>NW_005302264.1:0-713 GCF_000412655.1 Myotis brandtii
GGGAGTTAGAAACCAAGCAGGAATCTGAAGGTCACTCCTGTGCCTAACACAAACTCCTGGGAGGACCCATCTGATCTCCTTAGCAGGGACCCAGGGAAGCCCAACCCCTGCTCCAAGAGTAGCTTCCTGCTCTCTCCCACGTGTCCTCTGGGCCAGACCTGAGCAGCTGGGCTCCCGGCCCCTTCTCTTCTCTCTCCCTGCTCTGCCTTTGCTTCTGCTGGTTCTTTGCCTTGTGTGGGCCGTCTGCACCTAGAACAAGCCTGTTTATTCTACCAAATCCCACGAGATCCAGCTCGCCTGCCACCCTCTCCCAGGAGCTCCATCTGACACTCTGTGTCCCCACGACCTCTGGGGGACAGATCATCCCCATCCTGCAGTCCTCTGTCAGCCATGGACTTAGCCGTCCTGTCTCCCACGGGTCTGCGAGCCCTTAGGGCAAGACCATCTCTCATCTCCTTGTTCTCAGCGCCCTGCACAGGTCTTGGTGCTCAGAAGACAGAGAGTGGAATGTAGGAATGAATGACAGAATGGTGTGGGGCTCTGCCGGTGGAACTCGGGTGCAAGGCATGAGCTCAGAAGAGCGAGGCTTTGAGCTGGGATGGGGCTAGAGTTCTGTATGGAGCTGCTCTCATTCTGGCTGGAATGGGCCAGGGGGCACAGGGGGCATGTGATCTCAGCCTAAGAGAACAGGACTTTTTAACATCTTCCCAGTT
>NW_005302265.1:0-713 GCF_000412655.1 Myotis brandtii
TGACCGGAATCAAACCATGACCTCCTGGTTCACAGGTAGACGCTCAACCACTGAGAAATATCCGCCAGGCACTCCATATACATTTTAGAATTAGTTTGTGAATATCCACAAAATAACTTAATGGGATTTTGATTGGGATCACATTGAATCTATAGATCAAGGTGGGAACAACTGATATCATGACAATATTTAATTTTCTTATTCACGAGCTTAAAATATCTCTCTACTTATTTAGTTTTTTGGTAGGGACACTAAATGCTTTATTTACAATGAAATTCAATTAATAATTGCAAATGCTATAATTGGTAAAAATCTAAAAGCAAAATATTTCTTTTTAGCCATAAAGTGCTTTAAAGAGCATTGGAGCACTATTAAGAATTACTCTTTTCATGTATTTAGTTTTTCATGTATTTAGTTTTTCTTGTATTTTGTTCATCAGAATTTTGTCGTTTTCCTCATATTGATCTTTACAGGTTTTGTTAGATTTACACTTGAGTGTTTCATTTTTCTGGATGCTAATGTAAATAATATTGTTTTGTTTTTAAGCTGAAATTCCACTTGTTTGTTGCTAGCATGTGGAAAGGCAATTGCTTTTTATTATTAACCTTGTATTTTACAACCTGATATAATCACTTATTAGTACTAAAAGTTTTTTCCTTGTTTTTTTGGATAAAAAAGAAATATATATTACCTATAAACAAAGATGCGTGTAT
>NW_005302266.1:0-713 GCF_000412655.1 Myotis brandtii
AAGGCCAGGTGATGTGCATGCAACAAGCATACCTACCAAGCTGAGGTTTGTGCAGGGCTCCTCGGTGGCCCAAATGACAACAGCAAACACTTACTGATGTTAGACATTGTTCTGACTGCTTTACATGCATTGAATCGCTTAATACAATGACTCTATAAAATGGTACTATTATCACACCCATTTTAAAGGTGAGGAAACTGAGGCACTCAAGAGGAAAGACTTGTCCAAGATCTTATGGCCAGAGCTGGGCTGTGAATCGGGGCAGGCTGCCTGCAGAACCCACGACCTTAACCATGGGCTCTGTCACCTGATGGCGGAGAATTCTCAACTCTGCCCAGGGAGAGCGGCCTCATGGGAAGGATGTGCTGGGGAAAGGGCCGCCATGTGCACAGGCAAAAAGAGGTGTGGGCTGCAGGCTGAGCTCGGGCCCATTCCCGTCCCCGTCAGAGCGCCTCCAGACACCTTCCTCAACACCTTTCTGTGGCTTTCTCATCTGTTCTCCCTCTCCTCTTCCTTCTTTCCCCTTCATTACTTCCCTGTTTTCTTTCTTTCTTTTCTTTCTCTCTCCCTCCTTTCTTTCCTTTTTTTGTCTCAGTGCCGGAACCCCATACTCTCTCTTAAGTCACACACTGACTGCTCCGGGACACACCGTATTTTCCACCCCTAAAGGAGGGTCACATCTGACGCCCAGGTTTCTGACCCCAGCCAGCTGG
>NW_005302267.1:0-713 GCF_000412655.1 Myotis brandtii
CAAGGAGGTTAGCTCCCCTGCTGAGTGACAGACTGAAGGGAGATTTCCTGAATGGGGGGGCGGGGGGGATGTGAACAAGGGAGGAGGTGTTAAAATGTGTAGAGCAGTGGCTATGTGGGGCCCCACTGAGGGGAGGGGCAGCCCGGTAATTGTCCTGGTTCTCTGTTCCTACCAGGTCAAGACTATCTTTACGACTCCAAACAGCTGGAGGACAGAGGTTTTGCTCACGAGATGCTCTGGAGGCTTTCTGTAGAGAGAGAACTGCGAACACTCCTGTTCTCACCCCGCCGTTCAGTGTCTCATAGGTGGATCGTTTCTGTTGTACCAGTACTCCGTGGTGTGATGTCTCCGCCTTAGACAATTCGCCCAGGAAGAAGACTTCTTCGTTCACAGTTTTAAAATTACCTCAGATGGCATACAGTGTTCTTTCAGAATGATGGGCTTTTTATTTTATTTTTTAGGTGTCTCTCTTTAAAAGCATTTTTTTAAAAGTCAGAAGGCAGCCAAAATGTTCTCACATTCAGATACTTAGTGGGAAGGCTGTGTGGGTGCTAAAAATCTTTCTACACTGCATTTTCTGAAATGTCTTTTAATGTCTAAAGCATGTCTCCACGGAACCTCAAGACTCTTTCCTACCCACAAACGACCCTTTCCTTTCTCTGGAAGTTCAGTGCCTGAGCCCAGGCTCCCAGCAGTGGCGCTTTCTCGTGGGC
>NW_005302268.1:0-713 GCF_000412655.1 Myotis brandtii
ATTAGCATATTATGCTTTTATTATTATAGATATCACACAGGCCTTGAGGCAATTAAAGGTTTTTGGCTTTTATCTACAGTGAGGTTCCATGTAAACTCTTCTTTATCAATTTTCCTTTGTACCCACATGCAGCTTATGTCTGCCTTCATTTAGGGGAAAGTTTCCTTTATTACACCTCTGTGTGCTTTTCTCTGTTCCACTGGTCCAGCTCTCTAATGAAAGGAAACCACTGATTACTATTTTGCAAAAATTTCACAGGATTCTGTTGATTATCATTATTTTCTTGGTAATGTTTATGACTGGTGGTCTGGCTGTTGCTTAAATTGATGCAGAACCACTTGTAGCTCTGTCCTTGGCTACCAGTTTTAGAAATTTTTAACATAAAATTATATATTTTCCTAGTTTGATTGCTACTAGTAAGTTTTAGCTTTTCTTTTAACTTTAAAAATTTTATTTTGATAAATTTTGGAGAAATGTTTGTGATCCTGAATTATTCTTCTGTCTTTCTTCTTTGTTAATTTTTACAGAAAACATTTAGCCCAGAAGAGATTATAATACCCTACATAATAACTGGCATGCATATCACCAGATAATCCAGTGATTACTGAAGATGGTGTCTTCACAATTACTTTTATTACCAGAATAAAAGAATTTGAATGATAAGAAATGATCATTCAAATCATTAATACCTCCAAATGCTTTGAATCCAAGGG
>NW_005302269.1:0-713 GCF_000412655.1 Myotis brandtii
CAGGGTCAGACACAAGGTGTGAATCTGGGACCAGGAAGGCTCAGACTAGCCTGCGGTTCAGAATGGCCTGAGGCAGGGTCATATCCAATGGATCTGTCCAGGGTGAATGAGCACTTATCCTGAGCTGTCATTTGGAATATTTTTTTTGGGGGGTGCGTGGAGCCCCAGATTGGCTCTAGTTTTCCTAAAGTTTGCTGGACTATGATTCTAAGAACCCCACTAGACAGGGAGTGAAGTCATGTTGGTAAAATATGGTAGAAATGCACAGCTATTCAAATCAGCAGAATGTACTCAAATCCCGAGCAGAAACTTGTTAGTTATATGACCAGGGACAAGGATCCAATCTCGTTGGGCCTGTTTCTTACCTTTACGAGGCAATAATACCTAACTCATAGAGCAGATGTAAGATCAATGACAAGGGGTATTGAAGTGCACACTGGAAATGTGCATTGTAGGCAGTCATTAAATGTCAGTTACTAACAGGAGCCTGTCTTTTGGTTCTGGTGCCAAAGGCAGGAAGGTTTTCCCCCTTTAGTTGTCAAGAACCCTGTGTCTGTACATGAGAACATGGGCAACATCCCCAGTTCATATCCCACCCTGGTCACTGATCGTCTGGTGCTCTGAATCACAGACACAAGTCTGCAAAACAGAATCATTTTCTTTTCAGAAATCTGTATGTACAGGGTGTCCCAAAATTCACGCAAGATTTGAAT
>NW_005302270.1:0-713 GCF_000412655.1 Myotis brandtii
TCAGCCTTAACAAACTTTAGAAAAGAATATAAGGCTCAATGTGGACCATCAAGCAATACTTGTAGAATTCAGTGAAATTAAGTGAATATATTTTAAGGCAGCTGAACTAGTTCTGTTTGCATGTGTTGGTCATTGGCCATTTTGTACTGCAGCAAAAAGCCAAAATTTCAGAGGCTTAAAGTGAAGAGTTTGAAAGTTCTCAGTCTCACTACATGTGAGGGACTCTGATCCTTGTCTTCCTTACAGATTAGCTAATGAAGCTTCTCTGTGTCATTGGTTGCTATGGAAAAGGCACATGGAGATTCACACTCTTGCTCAGCCATTTCTGTTCTGAGTGATACACATTAATTCTGTTCTCATATCACTGACTAAAGCAAAGCACATGACCATTTGAAGAGAGTAGAAACATCCAAGAAGGAGGAAAAACAGAAATATTAATAATGTGCATGAAACACTACCCATTGGATCTGATGGCTTCAGCTAATAACCTATGGCAGATGTTATCAAAAGTATCTTACAATACTTTTTAAAATGTACTTTTTGTATATATCTATGTATATGTACAAATATATATCAATCATCAACTATAATCATCAACTATACAAATCACAATCCATTATATATAATATATGCAGGATAACAAGGTAGAGGAATTCAGCAAAATGCAAATTTTAATTGTCCACAAGGTCCTTGCAGTTTATTTTAAGGAGGAT
>NW_005302271.1:0-713 GCF_000412655.1 Myotis brandtii
CACAAACTCACATGTTTGGAACGAGAGGTAAAAGAATCTACCTTTCAAATGCCAGGGCTGCTGGGTCATGGCAATGAGCACACCCTTGCCGGCCACCCTGGGACTGAGGGCTGTGGGAGGGCTGGGTGGAGAGACACGGGGAGGCCCTGCCCTGGCCACTTGCACAAGCAGCTTCCAAACCAGATCTGCAGGCCCAGTGTCCTTTGTTCTTCTGGGCACCTGAGGCCCGTGTTAAACCAGGGCTCCTACTGCTCACTCTTGGAGGAGAGAGAAGAAGGTAAAATTTCATTTAAATGAACCAGCTGCTTTGCACCTTCAAATCATAACTAACTTTATGAGTCACCGCTTCTTCCTCGCCACGTCATCAGGGCTCCCGCTGTCTAGGGACTTGGTAGGATCTAGACTGAGAGAACTCTGGGCTTGGGAAGAGCAGACGCCGGTTCATTTGTTATGGGCAGGAAACAAAGGGGTGGTGCAACCTGTCCTCATTGGGCCAGTGGCTTGAGCAGGCACCCCACCTGTCATTACCTTTGCCAGTTGGACTGGCTGGGGAAACGGATGGCTTCCCCTCAAGCTGGGGTGCCTGCCAGCCCGGGGTTCTTGAGGCTGTCCCTGAATGTCTTGGTCTGGCTTCTAAAGCGCTTTGTGTGTTATATGACTCATAGTCCAATTAAAATAAAAGTGGCCGAGGATGAAGAGTGGAAGGGAAAACA
>NW_005302272.1:0-713 GCF_000412655.1 Myotis brandtii
CCATGTGAGTGACGTAGGTGCTTATGTAGGTGGGATCCGACTTACGGTGAAAATCGGTTAAGTCGCGCTGCAGGAACAGACCCGAGGACCTACTGTATCCTGGTCTTAGATGCATCTGGAACCTCTCAATAATTCAAAATGCTGAAGAGATTAATAGACACAGCAGAATGTGTCTTATTTGAAATTAGGTCTATGTACATATAGAGATATCTTAGAATGGAAGACAATGGCCTGGCAGATTTCTATATGTGAATATGTTAACATGTAAGGGACCTCAACATGGAAAGTGGTGATCAATGAGTTAAATGCAATTATAATTCATAAGAAAGATAATAGTGTTTTAGTGAGGGAGGAGTAGCTGGGGAGAAAAAAAGAATTTTGGCCAGATTTTGCAATTTTTAACATTTTTCACAATAGCAATGACAATACAAATCTGAGTGAAGGACTGTGTTATGACATGCATTGCCTTATACTATTGGAAGATGAGGTCTCACACTTAAATTTTAAAAATTTCTTCTGTCTAGGAAAAGAATTGGCTATGTCTTTGGGAGACACAGAAATAATACAAAAAACTAACTTGTCATTGAGAAAAAGAGTTAAAATGAATAGCTCATTTTATATATGAATTCTTTTAAGAATATGTAGGTGACTTTTAGTTTTGGAACTTTTTGGACATTTTTATTTTACTCTTTCTGGAGAGCCACCTAAATTGG
>NW_005302273.1:0-713 GCF_000412655.1 Myotis brandtii
ACATTCTTGTATTTTATGCATGTGAGCTGTTTCCTGAAGAAGGCGCAGTAAGGTCTACATGCACAATCCTTGGGGTTAAGTTTTAGAGGAAACTCCGGCTGCTTTACATTTCCCTCATTCTGTGCACTTCCCTAGATTAGAGGAAGGAAGAGGCTGTTTTTATTTTTGTTTTTAAATATCAATGGCATTCACTAGCAAAATATTTGCTGGTATGTGAATTTCAGACACTTGAGTAGTCCCTCCCTTCCCCAATTGCCCCTGATGCTACATCCATTATGAAGTGAGAAACAATTCTATGAAGGCCAAAACCTTCAATCAACATTTAGATATTCCTTTATACAGTGCATTTTATGTGCAGTTATAAAATTTCTAATTTTACACTCCTCCCTCAGCCAATTTTTGAAAAGGGTGGTTTGATTGGTTTGCTCAGTTATTTATTATCATATTGTATTACTGTCAGTGAAATTGACCATGAAAGTGTGAATTAAATGGTTGATCATAAAATAAAGCATTCTTGGCATGCGGAACAATGACAAAATAACACAGAGCTGACTTATTTTAATTAAAACCACCCCTCTCATGGTTAACTGAACTCTTCTGAACACTAATGAGACACTAGTAAGTATTGCAAAAGTCTGAGCAAAGAGCTAACGGTATCCAATTTAATTCATTCCAACCTCTGACCACCTGTGTACAAGATCCTGAAGTTTAAC
>NW_005302274.1:0-713 GCF_000412655.1 Myotis brandtii
AAATAGGAGGTCATGAAGCAGCTCAGAACCTTATTGAAAGGATATGGCCACTAGGGATGGCATCCAGAATGTTCCACAAACCCTCCACTGTATGCATTGAGTCCTTGTTGGATGGTTTGCCCTGAGTGGATAATTAATGGAAGTTAAGGACAAATCAAAAGATTAAGTGTCTGCCACATGCCAAAAATAGGAGCATCAGGGTTGGCTTGAGATTCCTGATGACATGAAGTTTGGGTTGAGGTCTGAAGGCGGGTAGGATTTGGATTGTCAGAGAGGCCAGAAGAAGGTGCTCTTGATAATTGATGAAAGGCCCTCAGCACAGCACTTGGCCTAGCTCAGGCATTGAATAATTACTTTTCACTTCTCACTCCTGGGGAGCAAGTAACTAACATATATTGTGTTAAGATCTTGGCTCATTTTTTAAACTAATTAAAACCTAATCATCTCACTTGAATATCCTTTAAGTCTGCTCTTGGTCTCTAAAGCTTGTGCACCATAGGTAACAAAGTATAAATGGAGACCAAGCATATCAACAACTGTGTCCCCCTTTCTTGAAACTGACGGTATATGTTATTCTTACATAGATTCAAAGGCTGGGGGTTAATTCAGTGGGGAAGATGAAGGAAACTACTAATGGGGGTGTGCCCTTTAAATGTAAAGGACGGCAATTGAAGTTGTTCCTAAAGTCTAGTAAGCCCCACGCATCTTTCTTC
>NW_005302275.1:0-713 GCF_000412655.1 Myotis brandtii
GAGAGAGAGAGAGAGAGAGAGAGAGAATGAATAATGGTTTAATGGAAGTTAAAGGGGAGAGAGTTAAGAAGGGACAAAGTACGTAACAGTGTCAGATATGGTTGAGATGACCAATATGAAAAACACAGAGTGACATATTTTGCAATTAGTCTGTTATGGCTGATATTGTTGGGAGCTCCTTCCATGGAATGGAGGTGTCAGAAAGCAAACTGAAGTAGGTTAAGCAGTGTCAGGGAGATTGCAAAGTAGGAACGATTATAAATTATTCTTATAAAAGACATTATTTAGAAGGCACAGAGGTCACAGGCATTTTCACCCTGGAGAGAAATTTTACTGCCAGTATGCCTTTCTGAATGTCATAAAACAACAGTGGCATTTAAAAATTATGCAAAGCTTATTAGAGATATCATCCTTCTACAGCCATCACTAGTTTTAACACCAGTGATTTTGTTAGCTGAAAGACATTGCAAATCACATATAAACACTGCATTGGAGTTACAGGATATGTTAATACTATTGCAATAAAGTTTAATGATTCATTTTTTTTCAGCAAAAAAATAATAATAATCCTGGAAGGCATTCTTCCTATATACTATAACACAAAAATTTCTGTAGCTTTTCTTCCATTGTCACAGGGCAAAAATAAGCCATTTCTGGCTGAGCTACAACAAATATTTATAGACTAGAGGCCCGGTGCACGGATTCATGCACTG
>NW_005302276.1:0-713 GCF_000412655.1 Myotis brandtii
ACACAGCCCTGGGCGGTCAGGACCCACACTCACACCCACGCAGCCCTGGGCGTGGGACTTTCTCCCTGGCGAGCGCTGCCCCCGAGGTGCTGTGCGGGGTGGGGGTGAGCAGCAGGGCCTGCCACAGCCTGCATTCTGTGTGGCTGGTCCAGGCGCCTTGGAAACCATCCTCTCCTTTGACACATTTACGGAAGGAAACTCAGAGTCCTGCGTTGACTTTGGGGAGGTCGGAGAAGCAACTTCACTCTGAAACATGCAGATCTGGGTCTGCCGGTCAGAGCTCAGGCAGAGGATCAGGTGCTTCCCAGGTCAGTGGACGCCGAGGCACCATGGGACCCAGAGAAGGCGGCAGAGGTCTCCACTGAGTGGTCTCCCATCCCCCCCGGCCCTCCCCCTGCTCCTTGGCTATAACCCCAGACCCCCTGCCCTGCATCCATTGTTGGCCCCTCTCTCACCCCTGTTGCAATCGTCTTGCATTAAGTCTTCCTCGTGTCTTACTCCCCTGGGTGAGTTACCCTTAGGCCAAGTGAGGCCCAGCCCCGCACAGGGCAGCGGTGCAATCAGCCCACTTCCACTCAGTGAACTGCTGAAGGGTGAAGGTGAGAGCCCTCTCCAGGGTGATGTCGCTTCCTATAGGCTCTGGAAGATTCCCAAACCTGTAAGAATCAAAGTTTGTAGATGATTTTATTGGAAAATTGTAAACGTACACAAAA
>NW_005302277.1:0-713 GCF_000412655.1 Myotis brandtii
GAGGAGATGTCTGGCATGCCTGAATGCTAGTGTGTGAGCTCCTCAAGAAATTTTGCATCATTTATTATTTGCATCATTTATTATTATTGTTTATCAAATTGTTAAAATATTAGACGACACGGCTCCTCTCCTTTAGACTGCCCTGCTTTTAAATTGCCGTCTTGTTTTATTCTGGTATTATCCATTTTCGTCAGTATGAATGCCAGGAAGAGAGGCTAGAGAAATAGACCAGGACTCAGAAGCCATTCTTATGGGAAGTGTTAAAAACCTTGAACTCTCATTCTGAAGGCATTATAGAAAGGTATAAACGGTGTTTTGTTTTTTTTATTATGAGTGTACATAGTGGAGTATGGTACATGTACAGCTTAAAGCCAACACGTGAGAAAGGAGCGCTCAGACCATTGAGCAGAACAAAACATTGTGAAACCCGAAAAGCCCCCTGCAAGCTCCTCTCAGAACACACTTTTTCTTTGAGACATGAAGTAACTGTTCTAAATCGTGTTGATCATTCTGTGCTTTTTCTTGATAGTCTTTACCAGCTATGCTCAAAGCGGTGTACTGTTGCCTACATTTTAATTTTATGTGAATGGGAGAGGACTGTGGGCATGGTTCTGTGTCCTGCATCTTAGGCTTAACTTTGTTTTTGTTATTTAATCAGGACAATACTTGAAGCTGTATGTTTCCCTCCTGCTATGATGTTCACTTGTATGAAT
>NW_005302278.1:0-713 GCF_000412655.1 Myotis brandtii
ATGTTTGTACTGGTTTAATAATTATATAAAATATTATGAAGATTGGTTTTCATTTACACCAGTTCACTAATATATTTATTTCTAGGTACTTTTCTTAGATATGCAGTTTAGGGAAGTAATACTTGATTTCAGTATTGCCTGAACTAGTTAAGTTGCTTGCAGATTGTAGTTAATGGTTCACTCCATGTTCTGCTGCCAAATATCATATAAGTAATGAATTTCAATAAAACATTTAACAGCCAGTCTATTTGGACTTTTTCTTCTGCTGATGAGATTAGCTGTATCAAGAAAAGAAAATCTTAGCCGTTTTGCATTTATAGCATATTTTAGATGAGGAATAATTGACACTTTGCTGATATTAAATCTAAATTTGTAATCCAATGACATTGTTCGGTTTCTTTTTCTAACCTAATGCCAAAGAATACAGATTCTTCTTTCTTCTGTACTTTAATTTTCATTATTTTAAAAAATAGTGACATTTTTAGATGGTCTTTTTCACTCCTCATGGCCAAATGGAAAACATGGGTAATTTTTTAAAATGCTAAAATAACAGAATTTAAAAGCCCGACTACAGTCTAAACGAAAAACAGCATTCCTTAGAAGCACTTACCATCTTTGCAAAAAAAGTAGAAGGAAACTTGGAATAATTATAAGCCAACCCTTTCATTTTACAAAGAAACCAGGGTTAACATAGGTGATGATTGTTACCAGTT
>NW_005302279.1:0-713 GCF_000412655.1 Myotis brandtii
TGGTAGATATATGTAATTGCACTAGTGTCCCTCATTCCCAAATGTTGAAATTAAATCATTTGAGAATCTGGTCACATTTCTAAGCAGATGTACCAAATTATAGCTGGAGACTTCTGCTTGAAATCCAGAGTTCCAATTAGTCAAATATCCGGGTGGGAAGGGTTAGCCAGGGAAAGGCCTCTGAAGACACATAGCCCAAAATAGCCCAAATATTCCTTGCTGCTTTGCCTCCATCCCAATTTGAGTTTTCAACTTGTGAGAGGGCGTTCCATCTTCTGAGAAACTGCTTGGTTTCCATTCCATTCAAGCAAGATTGGTTTTCATGGACAGAATTAAAGCAGGAAAGCAAAAGTTGGGTGGACGATATAAGTGAGCAAACAACTCTGTACTTAACAGGGCCTTGGTTTGAGTGTCAGTTCTTGGTTGTTCTTCATTTTCAGCAAAAACAGTTTTATACGTCTTTTTTGTTGTGTTGGTTTTTACATGTTGTCTTAAAACCCAACTGCAAAATATTTACATCTAATTTTTGATTTTCACTACCACTTCTCTCCCTTGGAATGGCTACTTTGTTATCTCTCTTGAATTTTCTAATTTATTTTCTTTAAGGCCAGCATCTACAATCTCTTCTTCCAGTAAGTCTTCCTTTCCTAGGGACTCACTCATGTCTGTGCAGCACTTAACCTAGTTTTTCAGTTGCTTCCTCTTACTGCACC
>NW_005302280.1:0-713 GCF_000412655.1 Myotis brandtii
AGATCCATCAAAAAAGCCTGCAAAGAAGCAGCTGGCAACGTAGGAGAAAACCCAGGCAAGTGTGGCACCACAAAAGCCAGAAGAAGAAAGTGTGAGTAGCCAGCTGTATCTAAAGCTGTGGAGATGCCAGGTAAGGTCAGGGAAGACATGTGACCAGCACAGAGGGCACTGGTGAGGAATTAAAGAGCAGTCTCAGTGCAGAGGTGGGATCAGAAACTCAATGAAATGGAGATGAAGCCCATCACTGTAGGAAAGCCACTTAGGATATTTCACTAAGACAAAAAGCAGAGTAATAAAGAAATAGCTGGACAGTAATTTTTCCCCCAACAAATGTTTATTTGCCAAGTGATAAATGCAAAGCACTATGCCAGATACCAATGAGGAATAGAAAGATAAATACTCTATGGTGTGTGCTTTTCAAAAGCTCACAATGTATGGTAGAGCATTAGGAGAGTAACAATGTCACCTGAATTTATCTGTTGCCATAACAATACTACATAACAAACCACTTCCAAACTCAAACACAATCAGCATTTATTATTGTTCATAGCAGCTGGGAGGTTCTGCTGATTGAGGTCTAGCTCAGCTTAGTGCGGGCAGGACTTGCTCACTATCTATGCTCAGAGACCTTTGTGAGTACAGAGGTTTCGTATCCGTGAGACTGGCCCTGTCCACCAGTTTAGAAGAAGACCGTCTGCCAAAGAAGAGAAGGA
>NW_005302281.1:0-713 GCF_000412655.1 Myotis brandtii
GATTCTCTCTCATTGTTGATGTTCCTTTCTCTCTCTCAAATCAATAAAAACATTTTTTTAATGGTCAAAGGACTTGAATAGACATTTGTCTGAAGAAGATACAATACAAATGATCAGTAGACACATGAAAACATGCTCAACATCATTAGTCAAGGAAATGTAAATCAAAAGCACAATGAGTTATCCTAGATGGCTGTAATAAAAATTTAGAAAAGGAAAAGTGTCGGTGAGGATGTAGAAAAATTGTAATCCATTGTACATTGCCAGTGGGAATGCAAAATTATTTCAATGCTGTGGAAAACAGTTTGGCTTTTCTTAAAATGTTAAGCATAGAATTTCCATATGAGCCTGTCCTCAAAATTTTAAACATAGAATTGCCATATGAAACTAATTTCACTCCTAGGTATATATCCAAAAGAATCGAAAACAAGTATTCAAATAAGTACATGAACATGAATGTTTGTGGCAGCATTATTCACCATTGCCAAAAGGTGGAAATAGTTGAAATATTTAGCATTAAATGGATAAATAAATTGTGGCATATACATACAATGTAATGTGACTCAGCCATAAAAATGAATAAAATACCAATACATCCTAAAACATGAGTGAACCTCCATAACATTATGCTAAGTAAAATAAACCAGATACAAAGTCACATATTGTATAGTTCTATTTATATGAAATATCCAGAATAGATAATATTGTAAAGA
>NW_005302282.1:0-713 GCF_000412655.1 Myotis brandtii
TCACTAATCATCAGAGAGATTAAAATTAAAACTACAATGAGGAAGATGTTTATGGAATATGGTACTATTTTAATCTGATTTGGAGGTTCTCTAATTCTGGTATATATTTAAAACTGATCATTTTTTTCTGGATAACTTCATTGTTTTTGAAGATTCTCCCATTGGACATATACAAAAACACTTCCTAATGATACCAGTCCTTTATAATGTCTCACTCAGCTCCTGGTTATCCTAAAATCTTTTCATTGTGTTGGGGTCATTCCCTTCTACAGAGAAGCCTCTTAATGATGACTCAAACTTGCTGCTAGCCAGCTGCGTACAATAGAAACCATATAAATTCTCATCAATCCCTTCTCCTCAATACTTTTCTATAACTGCCACAAATATAAGTGCAATTAACTTGCAGTTGCTTTACTACTGTGCCATTTCAAGACAATGGTCCAAAATTTTCCTGTTTTATTTACAAACCTATGTGTCTTGGAAATTTGATCTATGTGCCCTGTTTTCCTGACAGTCCCTTTCAAATCTGGCTCATTAACCTGAGGTGAGGGGAGAAGCAATTATCTTCTCTTTTCACTGGGAGAGGACAGCACATCCCATAGCATTCCAAAAATATGTTCCAAGTACATTTCTCTCCTTTCAACAAAAGCCTTTTGTAATAAGATGGGGTGAGGGCCACAAAATTGATGTTAGGCCATTTTCTTATAGATTCT
>NW_005302283.1:0-713 GCF_000412655.1 Myotis brandtii
TGTTTGTTTGTTTGTTAGAATAAACAAACAACCGATTAGAGGTCTCTGCACAGACCATGCTTCCTAGACCTTCCTTAGGGCCCATGAGAAGGGGTCCCATGGCAGTTTCATGGGCAGAGGCAGGTCAAGTGCACAGCCCTTCGAAGGAGCTGGGAGCGTAGCCTCCTGCTGTCACGCACGAGACATCACCCATCATCCTCCCAGACCGGGCGAAACACCCTCTCCCACATTGGTTGCTAGGAGACGGAAGAGGAGAAGCGTGCTCACCCACACCTGGCAGCAGCTTTTAAATGGATACAACAATGAGAAGAATAATGATAATAACGCTAATGCCGGCATCAGAGGGACGCGCCGGGGACTGCGAAATCATCATCTCCCCCACTTCCCAGCCATCCGATTCCCCGGGCGGACGGCCCAAAAACACAGAAGCGCGTTCGAACATCATTAAGCTCAATACCTGCTTGTGTCATTAATATCTCACTGCACAGAGTAAAGTAGCAACTGGGGATTGACGCAGAGAAAATTGTTTTTAAAAAATCAGGATTGATCGTGACCCCACCTTCTCACGCAACCTTCATCTGCCACAGTCCTTCCTGGTGTCCCAGGACAGCGTGGCCTTTGGGGCCGTCGGCGGGCAATCACACTCCTCGCTTCAAATACTGTGCAAAACCCATGCCAGTGACTTCAGAACGCGGGCTCCACCCCATTCTCTG
>NW_005302284.1:0-713 GCF_000412655.1 Myotis brandtii
GAGCCAGGCCATTAAAGGGATGTGACCTTGGGCCTCCTGAGTTTATTGGACTAAATTCTTTGAAGGGCAGGTGGTCACAGAGCCGCACATGGAAGCCTAGCCAGAGGACAGCATGCTGTCCACACCCCTGCATCTTCCGGCACCATCCCTGGAGTGCGTGGGCCTGCCAGGTCCCACCATACGGGTGTTTTGTGCTGCAGTTTCTTCTTTTGTCGCTGTATTTTAAACATTTTGCACATTGGGACTATTCTTGTGCATCATGGGTTTAGTGGTGTGTGCAGAGTCCCTTCCTGAGGATGCGCCATTATTTCTATGAACCTGCCCTGGCCTCTCCTGCTGCCCGTGGTTGTGGGGCTGGACATGGGAGATACACGCCACACGTGGAGGCCCCATGAGGTCCCCGGAGGTGTGGTCACATACCCTCTCTCTGGATCCCGACCCCTCCCAACCTTTCCAGGGTGGATTCTGCGTTTTCCTCTGGGAGTGAGTGAATATGCTTCCATGCTGATCAGGATTCCAGCCCTGGCACTTCCAGCCACCTCTCTCCTGGCCCCTTCCCGTAGCCTCTGCCTTCACCCTGCAGCTGTCCTGACAGCCCTGTCTCCATGTGGGCCTGCAGCTCTGCCCTCCTGCGGGAGAATGGAGGAGGAGCCATCAGGCACCCTCCCACGGCCTCGTGCCCCCACCACACACACACACACACACACACACAC
>NW_005302285.1:0-713 GCF_000412655.1 Myotis brandtii
GCCATCACTGCCCTAGGCTGCAATCCCCAGGCCCTGAAGCTCAGACCTCCCCGGGAGCTGGGAGAGCTCAGCCCCCACGCAGCCTGCTGTTTGTCAGCTTAACCTGCTTCTGCCTCACAGAGCAGCAGAACCTTGAGAATACACATTTCACTGCAACTTATTCTCCCTGGCTCCCCGGTCTGGGTTTTATTCAGTTCACCTGTCAGTCGGGAAACACACATGTGGCCATGGCCAGAGCCAGGTTGAGAAAGAGGTGGACTTGTAAGCCCCCTTCAGCCCATCTCTCAGGGGTCTGCATTTTACAAAGGAAATGGGGGAAATACCTGTCCCCAAAGGTACAGAGGACAGTCGAGGTATCAGCTTCTTGGTTCCTGTGGGCAGGAGTGGGGTTCGGGTGTCTGCGTCAGCCCAGGTGGGCAGCCTCTTTCTCCCTGATGCATGAGGCCTCCCTACCTGCCACTGGCCACCTTGAGTTTGGTTTACCTTGTAGCCTTGTGATACCAACTTCACAGCCACGGCCCCTTTCTTCTTCCCCTTCTCTCCTGGGCAAAGAGCCAAGAGACCTGAGTTCCAATCCTAGCTCTGATCCTGACTATGTGATTTGGGGCAAAACATTCTTATTCTCTGGACATCATTTTCCTTATCTCAAAAAATGGGGAGGTTTGACCGGAGGATGGTTAAAACCCTTCAGCCCTGAAGGTAAATGACTGTGT
>NW_005302286.1:0-713 GCF_000412655.1 Myotis brandtii
ACACTTTTTTCATGCTATACTCTTAAAACAACTTTTTATTATGGAAAATTTCAAACATAGACCAAGGTAAAGAGAATATGTGATTAAATTTATCGATATTTTTACAAATTTTGTTTTATCTGTTATCTTAACTACTTCCCAGGGCACATACCAGCACCAGTTATTCTGAAGCAAATCTCAGACAACATGACATATCATCTTTTGATGTTTTAGTTGAATTCTATCCTTTTGAGTTATGCCAGTCGCAGAAAAGAGAGAAGAAAGGCACCAGAAGAGCCTGATGAATCCGATATCATGCCATCTGAGAAACTAGCAAAGGAACTTGGGCACACTAGCCTACAGAGGAGAAGATCCAGGCGGACAATGCAGGGGTTCATAAACAAAAGGAACAAGAATGTGGAAGAAAATTAAGAATTTATGTGTCTCCAAGGTGTAGCCGAACCAGAACTAAAGGGTAATAGCTATGGGGTGGTAGATGTCAGCTCAGTTTCAGAAAAAGCTTCATAAAGTCAATTGGACCAAAGATTCAATTGTCACAAGGAATTGATGTTTTCAACCAACTGGATTTACTAAGCAGACCTGACAACAGCTTGTCAGTGTGATATACTGAGGAAGGTAGAAAGGGTTTAGGTCAGATTTGATGTCACATGGCTCTCTCCAAACCAAAGAACCTATGAAGTATGCTTGGATTCTTAGCTCAGCCTCTTCTTCTT
>NW_005302287.1:0-713 GCF_000412655.1 Myotis brandtii
CACACACACACTCATTTACTTAGTCCAACTCATAATGGCCTCTTGTGAAGATAGCAAAGATAAATCACATCTATGAGCAGATGTGTGTGTGTAAAACTAAGTGACCAGTTCACACTTTACACAGACTACAGTCATGGTGACCAAGGGGTCAGGTGGCAAATGCCAGGGCTCAGACTGGGTATATTCCAGTCTTCTGCGCTGCACAGCTGTTGTGGTCAGCTCGGGCTGCTATAACAGAGTAGTACCGGCTGAGCAGCTTAAACAGTAGACATTTATTTCCTCATCGTTCTGCAGGCTGAGTCCAAGGTCAGGGTGTCAGCGTAGTCAGGTTCTGGTGAGGATTCTGTGAATGGCTTTTAGATAGCCACCTGCTCACCATGTGCTCACACAGCCTCTCTTCGTGCATGCTGGAGGGGGGAGGGAGTGGGAGAGGGAGAGGACACGAGGGAGCTCAGGTACCTTTCCCTCTTCTTCTAAGGGCACTAATCCCATCATGGGAGTCCTACCCTCATGACTCCATCTAAACCTACTCACCTCCCAAAGGCCAGACTTCCAATACCATCACATTGGGGTTAGAGCTTTAACATACGAATCTGGTGGGATGAAGGGGACATTCAGTCGATAACTATAACAAACACTCCAAAGCATGGTGGCCAAAAACAACAATTTATTAGGCTCATGGATTCTGTGCCTGGGGAATGTGGAGGGACCCA
>NW_005302288.1:0-713 GCF_000412655.1 Myotis brandtii
GTTACTGCCCACTTTACATATTGAGTTTCAATGGAATAGTCCGTAGGGGAAAAAAGCAACTTTTTG
Organism: Myotis brandtii; assembly: GCF_000412655.1. Lineage (NCBI taxonomy): Eukaryota > Metazoa > Chordata > Mammalia > Chiroptera > Vespertilionidae > Myotis > Myotis brandtii. The sequence continues at coordinate 67 of NW_005302288.1, forward strand.
TTGCTTAAGAAATGGTTGAAAATATCTGCTCTGCATGCTCTCATGTCTTTCTCCACCACAGTCCTCCATGGAACTTTCCACCTCTCAAAATCGACTCTGGATTGTGAGAGGAGTCACCAGTGTTCTCATCTTGGGCCATTTCAGGGCATCCGGCCATGTGGTCAGTATGCAGAAGCAAGTGGCAGCTGCCCTGCTCTGGGGTTTGAGTTCTCTCTCTACCACGTGTGAGCAGTATGACCTTGGACAAGGCATTTGATCACTCCGTGCCTCAGTCTCCCCATCTGTAAAGTGGGAATGATGATACTTTAGGGGTGCTGGCCTCCCCTGCATGACGGCCCTTTAACGCAGGTGTTTGGGCAACTTGGGGCTTTGTTGAGCCCTGGGCTCTGCTTCTTCCTTTCATGTCAGGGACCCCGTGCCCAAACTTTAGAGGAAAGAAAGAGACTGTCATTGGCCCCACCAGGCAAGGCACCTCCTCTCCCCTGGGTCTTGGGTAGGGAGATGGAGTCCAGCTCTCAGCTGATGGAGAGCAATCCAGCCCCTGTTTTTCTCAAAGCTCCCTTTTTCCCTCTCTTTGGTCACACATTGTGGCCGGGGGTCAGGGCTATTCCTGCCTGTGTCCACCTGCGCTGAGCCTCTTGCACTGA
>NW_005302289.1:0-713 GCF_000412655.1 Myotis brandtii
AAGTCATAGACCAAAGCTAACTGTACTTTCCAAATTGATTTAAAATATCTTACTATAAAAACCCAGTACATGTTTTTAGTAATTTTTCAGCATTGGTTTTAAAGCAATAACGTTTAATGAGAATATGAATACTTATACCTTCTGCCTATCAGAACACTTCTTTTTAGTCTTCTTGTGATAATACATTGGAATCTAGTTCACATCATGCTGCAACAATATACTTCTGTAAAAACTGAAGGGAAATACATCTTCAGTGAGATTTCATCATCCCTTATTAATGCGGTAATTGAGGGCTATAAATCTGTTTCTTATACAACTCATGCAATAAAATACTTAATGGATTGTGAATGACATGTTTTAAAACTAGGCATTAAGTACTGCAATTTATATTTAAATGTGCTTCAGACATAAATAAATGGTCTATAAATAGCAGGTTTCCTCAAATCAGAAGATATAGCCTTCCATTTACTTCTAGCAGACTTGGGAGCAGAATCATTACACAGTGTGTTGCTGTCACCAAATTGTTATTGTATCTTGAATGAGGATTTGTTTTGTTGTTTTGTTTTTACATTTAAAATAGTTGATCATTATCAAACTGTGCAAGAGCTCTTTACACAGAAGCAGTTGTAAGTATTGCCTTTGAGCCCCCTCAGAGAATGTCAGAAGATCCTTACCTGTCCTGAAACTGACTTGTTTGGCATTAATGTTGCTGC
>NW_005302290.1:0-713 GCF_000412655.1 Myotis brandtii
TTTTACTTTAAATAATATTTTCCAATTATAGTTAACATACAATATTGTATTAGTTTTAGGTGTACAACCCAGTGATTAGACATTATATAACATACTAAATGATCATCCTGATAAATCTCATAACCCATGTGATACCATACATAGGTTTTCTTTCTGAGGACTAGAATCTGACTTGGAGAGCATAGACTCCATAGCAGGTTAGGGTAGGGGGAGATGGAGCCCTCCCACTCCCATGCCCAGGAAGGGGGTACCAAGAGCAGTGCTCTCACGATTCCCATGCCTGGTCACACAGAAACAAAGGTGCTCCTCACACTGCTAGGACTCAGGGATCCTGGGCCCAAAGGGGACAGCTGAAGGTTGGACATTTGCCGCATCTTGTCTCTAACTAGGAGGTCTGGGATTGGGTCCCCAGGGACACTGCCTGTGAAAAGTCCACAGCTCTTCCTGGCTCCTATGCCTGAGCACTGGTTTCTCCAGCCCGGGTCTTCAGTCCTGTGCTGCTGTTACAGGGAAAAAAGAAAACTGCGTCTTGTAGGGAAGTAGGAAAGAAAAACCAAAGAGAGGAGCAGACCCAACACCTGGTGATGGTGATGGGATCTGAGGATGATCTGAGGATGCTCAGAATTTCCAGGTAAGACCTGCGGAGAGTAGATATGGGAGATACCGGTCTCTATACTGGTCTCGGTCTCTCTCTCTCTCTCTCTCTCTCTCTC
>NW_005302291.1:0-713 GCF_000412655.1 Myotis brandtii
CCATGCACGGATTTTGTGCACTGGGCCTCTAGTATATAATATAAAAAGTATCAAGTACTCTTCTAAACAATTTAAATTATTTTTACTCATTTAATTTGTACAACACTGTGATGTAGAATTATTATAATCACCATTTGTAGATGTGAAAGCTCAGACACAAAGAAGTTAAGTGACTTGCCCAAGATTCCACAGCAAATAAGTGCAACATTCAAATTTGAAACCAGGTACTCAGTCTTGAAAATCCTGATCTTAACCATCTATTATACCTCTCTTGTACTTTCTCTGCCAATACTAGTGTAGTAATAATGTAGGATCATAAAGTATTAGCAAAATTCACAGAGATTATTGGCTCTGAACACATTGTGGTTCCTGCTATCTTAGTCATGAATGAATTACATTAGACTCACAATTGATGAATTCAGCCAAGACACATAACTGCATTAATATGATCATGCTAATGGACAGGATTTCTCAAATTGTGAGTTAACTCCCATTAGTGTATCTTGAGCAGCATTTTTAAAAATGAAATAAAAGTGAATAGAAAGAAACAGAAGGCATTACATATAATAGAGGTAAATTGTAGGGGTATGTGTGTGTATGTGTACTGGATTCAGAAATTATTTATTAACTAAAGGTTCAGGTTAAAGGAAAAACAAAAAGAAAAAATGTTAGGTCTTTGTTCAAGGATCCAATGAATTCTCCTTTTGAGAAGC
>NW_005302292.1:0-713 GCF_000412655.1 Myotis brandtii
ATGAGAAACTTGACATTTAGAGTAATTTTGACGAATGAATATGTATTTGGTGCTATAATATAGGTGCGGGGAAAAACCAAGAAAAAGTGCCCACAGGATGATATTGGGGTCCTGCTAGACATGAATGCCTTGTGAAAGAGTGTTTGAAGGGAAAAGAATTAGGCTAAGTTGAGGGTATCCCTTTGGGGCTGATGGAATGGAGGTTTGGGGCAGGAAGATGAGCAGCTGCAGGGCCCCTCCTGTGTGGCCACTGTGCTGCCGACAATGAAATTGTAACCATGGGATGCTGTGGCTCCCTCTGAGCCTTTCAGCTTAACACTGTTTATAACCCTTTGCACATTTTCAGAAAAAAACAAACAAACAAACAGTAAGATCTGTTGAATTATGATCATCTTGAATAATTGAAACGGTCCATCAGAATGTTGATGATATAAAGCGTGCATGAGAATAATTTCTCCTTCTCTCTTTCTCTTTCAACCCAATGCTCATGGGGTCTCATATCTGTGTGATCTGTTGTGTGGTCTGCCTTCTTCCTGCCCATACATGTGATGCAGCTGACAGAAAAGGTAACTGTTGTATATATTGTACTAGAGTTAAGATTCCTATATTTTCTGCCGATAGCTGATATATAAAGAAACATTTTTTAAAATGCAGTGTAGGTTACTGACCCCTAATGGGGAAATAACTGTGTGTGTGTGTGTGTGTGTGTGTGT
>NW_005302293.1:0-713 GCF_000412655.1 Myotis brandtii
ATATATATATATATAGTGTTTCTTTCAGGGGAAATAGTAAATGTTTAAAAGATGGTTACCATTAGAGCATTAGTATTATTGTTACTGTCATTTCAAATATACACATACTTTATGTGGCTAAAATGTCTAGATAGTGGGATGCAAATCCTGTTTTTAATATAGTATTTGGCAACATTTACTTTAAAATAGTTGTACTTCCATAGCCCCTGCACCCTTCACATGCTCTTAGCATGCAGTCTGAGAGCTCCCTCCTCCTAAAGAAGCGGAGTGTGCTGCTGGTGGCGGACTGAGCCTGACACTTCGAGTGGCCCATGGAACACTGAACGGCCAGTCAGGGGCAGCTGAGAATTCTCATGCTGGCAGTGCCTCCTGGTTTAGCAAATAAGCAGAAGGAACCAATGTGACTTGAAATATTTGGCCACCAAAGCCTGTCTAGACCTGATCCTGCCCCATTTTCCCTGCCTCTTCTTCTATGTCCTCAACATATATCCTAAGCTCCAGTGTCGGAAATACTTAGAGATCCCTCAACACGGTGTGTTATCACATCCCTTCCAAATGTGCACGAGCTGCTACCCCTGCCCAGGTTGCCTTTTCTCAAGCCTGTAGCCCCTTGCTCCTCTAGCCAGCTCCTACCTGTGACTCTACAGGCATCCCTCTCCATTCATAGTCATCATATTACATGGATAATGATAATAAGAAAGGGTGATATTTTT
>NW_005302294.1:0-713 GCF_000412655.1 Myotis brandtii
TTTCTATCTCTCTCTCCCTCTTTCTCCCTCTTTGAAATCAATTAAAAAATATATTAAAGGAAAAAAAAGACTGGCAGAGACGGAGGGCTGCTTAGTTCCTCCCAGGGACAGCAATTCATAAACACTTTCTTGTCTTTGTCCGTCTGCAGCTTGTCGGGGGAAGTGTCTGTCTGGAGCAGGACTGTCTTGGTTCACATCCCAGCTCTGCCTCTTTCAAGGTCGGACTATTATAGGACCTCCCTCTGCCTCAGTTTCCTCATCTGTAAAATGGGGATGAGAACGGTTGCTGTGAAGGTCATAGGGTTGCTGTGAAGGTCAGATGAGTTAAGGCATGTCAGCCAGCAGCCCTGTGGACCATTTATTTCTCACTCAAATTATACTGACCTTGTTTGTTTATTCAACAAACACTTATTGGTCCCCTAGTAAATGCTAGGATCTGGGCTAGGCATTGGCAGGTAGTGGGTTGGAGGATGATATACACATGAAAAAGCAAGTCCTCCCCCTCTAGGAGCTGCAGGCCAGGGAGGGAGACCAGTGTGTGAACAAACATTTCCAATGCTGTGTGATGAGGGCTGTGGCACATTGAGGCACTCAGTCCTGTAGGAACAGAGGAAGGTGTGGCTGGTGCAGGGGAAGACGTCCCCAAGAGGTGACATTGGAGCTGGGCTTGGAAGGCCGGATGGTATGTTCCAGGCAGAGGCATGAAAGGGAAT
>NW_005302295.1:0-713 GCF_000412655.1 Myotis brandtii
AAAGGGTCGCGGCTTTAGGAAGGTTGAGAACCACTGGGCTACACCATCCGGCTCTGTCCTCTGTCCTTCCCAGGGAGACACCAGTTGAGGAGTTTCCGTGTATTCAGTATCGAGAGCCTCCTCTCCAGAAACTCTGACAGCCCTCCCTCCGCACACGTGGTAAGTCACGTGGGACGACCGGCCCTTGGGAGAAATTGCCTGTGTCTGGCCCCAGGACGGAGGAGAAAGAACTCTAGGCCCCAGATCTTGTGTCCCTGCATACAAACCCTGGCAGCCCTATTAGATCAGGAAGATTCGCCTCAGGACCTCCTGCTGCCCCAGGAGAAAAATTCAGAAAGATGAGCAAGAGCTTGGGGTTTTAAGGGCATGAGTCCTCCAGGGCCTGATGTTAGAACTGCAATGGGTTGTTTGAACAAAGACATGGTAACATGCTTATTCAAACGAGCCTCCTCTTCGAAGCCATTGCCTCAGCAGGGTCATAGATAGTCCCCATTGCTGTTGGTGCTCAAAGCAGACTTAAAAGCCTGCTTTGGGGATTACTTCTGGAGCTCCTGTCACATTATTTCAATGATTCCCCACCAGCAGTAATAGTCATAAATCATTGAGAACTATAGCTCGTTTCCAAAGTGTTTGACCCAATGGGAGCTAGCCTTTGAGGTTGCAAGGAGTGTGTTATAATTAGTAACAGCAACCCCTTGTGGCTTACGCTGTGG
>NW_005302296.1:0-713 GCF_000412655.1 Myotis brandtii
TTCAGAATACATTTCCACAAGATGTCAGTAGGGGTAGGTCTATGATTCAATATGTTTGGGAAATACCAATTAAAGTTAAAAACATGTTCCTACTGTAGGACTTCTCAGAGCCTTTAATATGCCAGTGTACTTCAGGAGGGACATGGGTATGCAATAGTTCTCAAACTTTTGGCCATGGAACCTTTCTTGTACAGAGCCTCTTGATGGAACACAGTTTGAGAAACATTGTTTTGTATGCATCTCCTTGGCCAACGACTATTTCTCAAAGTTAGAAACACATTGGCTTCTTTCAAACAATCCCCTTTTGGAGAGAAAATAAACCAGAGAGAGCATGTGTGTTGTTGAGCCTGTGAAAAATGCTGGTGTGAACAACAGCCTCATTTGATTGACTTCTTTTTCCTTCTCCAAAGACTGACCAGCACTATCACGTGTCCACTTGTCGTGGAGAAGGTGAAGAGCCTGCTGAAGGGTCAGGGCTTCCCAGATTATGTGGCCTCTTTTGGAAATTCTCAGGCCCAGGATGTGCTGGACTGGGTGCCTGTCCACTTCATCACCCAGGCACCCCACACGAAGGTACAGGGGGAGACGTTGAAGGCCACGTAATGGCAATCTCTCTTTCTTCCACTGCCCCTCCACCCCGTAGGAGGTAGATGGCTCTGGGCTGGAGCCTGGGCTTTATCATCAGATGGGCCCGGACCTTGAATACTGATTTT
>NW_005302297.1:0-713 GCF_000412655.1 Myotis brandtii
AAAATCTGAAAGAAATTGGTATCATTATTAAGCAAAGCCAGGTCAAACGTGTTAGGTGAGTATGTTTCTATGAAATAGAATGATGGTAGCTTCAAAGACTTTTAGATTGATGAGGGCTTTAGTGCCCCACTATGTATTTTGTTGTTGTTTGTTTCTCTCCAATTTTTTTGATATGTAAGATTCTCAGTTTAAAGGAATGTTGATATCATCCAGGCTGTTAAAGCGTGGTTCATGAATCTAAGGAAATGTTCAATATTTTATAGTCAAGAAAAATAGATTTTGTATTTTGACCTTTAAGTTAAGCTTTTCTTTTCAGAACTATATTACCTTGCAAAGTACACAGGGAACTGGAGCCAGCCTGTGACCTTTTGTTAACATGCAGTTTTGAGAAATGAGAAAAAGGCATTGCATAGATCAGGAATTTTATTACCAAAAAGAATTAGGAGTCCGTGGCAAGTTCTACTTTTCTTAGAAAGACAGCCAGCCATATGATTTCTGGGACAGAGGTTGTTCTCTTTTGGAGAATGTTGTAATTCCTGCGTTGCCATTCCCAGGCCTCCACGTGGGGCGAGAAGCAATTAGTTTGTGGAAGGTGAAGATGGAAAAGGAGGTGAGGAAGTGTTTGGCATGTTGCTGTCAGGAACAGCCATGAAATTTGTTCTAAAGTCAGCTTGCTTCAAATGTAGCAAACTAATGCTAATTGAAAATGCTAA
>NW_005302298.1:0-713 GCF_000412655.1 Myotis brandtii
CTCTATCCCTCTCCCTCTCCCTTCCTCTCTGTAAAAGGTAAATTAAACATATTTTTTAAAAATGTCCGACCTTCTAATGTCCTCCAAAATTATTCCCAATATCTAAGTATATGGACCACTGACATTCCATTCCAATACACCAGGGAACACGGAGGTCACAGATTAACATGAAGTTCGTGACTCGGCTCCCTGGCCCTGACTCAGAGGACAAGCTGAAGAAACACAGTGGGCTGACAGTGATAAGGCGACTGACCACCTGAGTGAGAGGAGAGGGGGCATGGGGAGGAGACACACGAAACGGGTAGTATTTAGGATAGCTTATCCAACAGAAATAGGAATGTGTAAGTTCACAGAATTTAAAAAGTCAAAATGTTGGCCTGAAGGTGGAGGGTTAGATGTGAAAGAAGGAAGACAAAGGCTGTTTTCTAAGAAAATCTGCAAGTGTTCAGTATCTTCAACAAATGGTGACTGTGAAATATGTAACTTTGAGGAGTGCTAAGCCAAGAAACATTCCTGGTTTTGAAAGAGACTGCCATATAAGGCAAAACTTTGCCCCAAGTCTAATTATGACATAACTTAGATTTTAATACAGACTTTTCTGACTGATCAAAAGAAAACCAAAAACCAACCACCCAACATCTGATTCTGCAACTCAGTCTGGTGGGAAAATCGACTCCCCCTGCTCTCAGCCTAATGATGGGGTTGTATGCTGA
>NW_005302299.1:0-713 GCF_000412655.1 Myotis brandtii
TTTTATTTTATTGTTTAAAGAATAGAGCTCATTGTTATTCTGACCCCAGAAGTTTGCTCTCTCCAAGCAGTGTGGGTCCCCTAACTCAGCTTCAAAACTTGTCTTGCCAGATGACTGATTTGATGACAGTCTACTTAGAGCTAATACACAATCGCTCATTTTGGCTAAAAAGGCTGTACAGCCCAGAAAAAAAAAGTTTACTATTTAATTTGTGTCTGAATCTGAAATAAATATTTGAAGACTTTCTCACTCATTAGTAGAGCCAGGCACAGAAAGATCTGTGAAGGGGACTGCTTTCCTCAGCCCTCAGAGCAGAGCATGCCCGGTCTCCATGCCAGATCCTCAGCTAACCCCCGTGTCCTGCAGCTTCTTCCCAAGGTGCTCATTCTTTTAATGTTTCAAAATCTGGTTGCCAAAGCAGCTTTCCCTTATACCACCAGGCTCCCTCTCCCCTCCGCTCTTTTCCTCATTAAAACTTCGTTTCTTGCCGCAGTTTCAAAAAACTCTCATTAATACAATGCAACCTGTCACTTCTCCCCGTCACTTCTTTTCCTGTAGTCTAGCACATTTCAGCATGCCTTTCCCACCATTTCTCCTCTTCTAAGTTGAGGTTTACTTACTATTTAAAAATCTTAATATGTATTTTGGTAACATCTCCAATGCAACATACAAGTTTAATTGGCTTTGAAAAAAGGAAGTACAAGAAAGAAAAA
>NW_005302300.1:0-713 GCF_000412655.1 Myotis brandtii
GAACTTAGAGATTGCCAGGAAGGAATGGAGAAACCTAACTCAAAATTGGATGTCAGCAAAACTTGTTAGAGCCAGTAATACTTGGCATTTTATCATATTTGTGTTAACAATTATATACTACCTGATAGTTTCTGTAATTCTTTATTTACTGAGCATAAGCTACATTCCAAATACTATATTAAATTAGAGAATAAGGGTAGGAAGCCCTCTCCCCTGCCCCCAATAATGTTAGGTATAGGATCTGCCCTCAGTAATTTATACTGCAATTGTGGAAGATGAGAGGTGGGTGGATGGATAGATGGACGAGTGGATGAATGGATGGGTGGGTAGAATGGATACGTTGATGGCTATGTAGGTAAAAAAGATACCTTACAAGTAAATGATAAAAGTGAAATGAATTACTTAAAAATGTATATAAAACTTCCTCAAAGGGGTGGCGGGGGGCAGTTAATAGGTATATCAATAATGTGGCTGAAGTGGTCTGGAGTCAGGAAAAGCTACAGAAGGAAAAGAACTTTAGCTTTTCTTCAAGAAAGAGTTGTAATTAGATAGAAAGGACAGATTAGGGCATTCCTGACTAAGAAAATGACAGTTAAGAAAGTTCAGAATGAGAATGAAGCAATCAGGCAAAGGGGGCATTGACTATATAATCTGGTTTGAGAAGCATTTTTGGCAAAAGAGTTGGGGAATATAAACCTACTAGGGGCCCAGCG
>NW_005302301.1:0-713 GCF_000412655.1 Myotis brandtii
TCCACTGGGCCAAACCATCTAGGGCTTGGGTGAATAATTTAACCTCTTTGAAAACTAGAGTGTTCATTTATAAAATGAAAATTATGCCTTCCATACAGGGGTGATTGTGAGGATGAAATGATTCCATGACTTGTGTTTGCTTCAAAAGTAATACAAGAAAGAAGAAGAGATCAGGATATAAATCAGAATTGATCATTAGGCAGCGATTGTTGACACAGAGAGCCAGACACCTAAAAGCTCATTACATTGTTCGGTCTACTGTACTCTGAAATATGTTTGAAATTTTCCATAATTAAAATGTTTTTAAAAGGTGAAATCAGTCAAAATGTGTCTGTAAGGAACAGTATATGTCAAAGGACTAAGGAGTTGGGATAGATTTTGCTCTGAGATTGCCAAATACTTTGAGTGCCAAAATGGAGTATTTTGCTTTGGGGAAGATTGTTTTCAATGATAAATGAGTTGGACTAAAATTGTTATTTTTTCTGTGTGATCATAATTTGAAAATGTCTGCACATACTCTGTCACATCATAGGGTCTACTTATGAGAAAAATGAAAGAAACAAATTTGAACTTTCAGTTCATAAAAGATAATCACATTGAGAGAATGTGAAATATTTTGTGTGTTGGAAGTTACATATGATTATTGTTATTTCTCCTTCAAATATATTCAGGTTTACATTACTGGGGAGACATCTGGACTTCTTGGTGTTTTT
>NW_005302302.1:0-713 GCF_000412655.1 Myotis brandtii
TCTCTTAAAATCACAAATAGAAATCAGTCTATTCAAACAGAGCTTTATTACCAGAATTGAATTTATGATTGCTTTGGTGGAGGAGCGATAGGCTATTTGGAGACACATGGCATGTCTTTCTTCGCCAGCATGCCTTGGGCCTTTTCCTTCCCAGGATTCTTTAAGGACAATTAGTTCAGAGCGTGTTGCCCGTGTATTGGCTCTTCTGTTGCCTCCGTCTCTCAGCTGAATGGCATTCTGTGATTTCTGGCATCTCCATGCAATTGTGAGCAGCATGGAAGTGATTACGTAGGAAACTACTATGCCTAAGGCACCCTGTTATTTTCATTTCTCGTCTCTTCGTTTCCCTCCATAAAATAGCCCTTCTGGCGTTTCTTCTCCCAAAGTCCAATGCAATCTACATGAAAGTACCGGCTAGTGGTTCTCCAAGTGTGGCTCCCAGTCCCGCAACCCCAGCCTCACCTGGTAATCATTAGACATGCAGGCCCATTATCAGCTCTGCGAGTGGGACCCAGGAGTCTACGTTGTAACAAGCTTCCCAGCGTTCTGATGAAGATCATATTTGAGAGCCACTGGAATAGGCCAGTGTTATTTGCACATTAGAATTGCTGGGAGGACCTTTAAAACAACCAGCACGCGGAATCCCCCTCCCACAGATTCAGATTCCATGGCTTTGAGATCGGCTGCCTCCTGCACGCCCCCTACTGGGGATC
>NW_005302303.1:0-713 GCF_000412655.1 Myotis brandtii
AAGGGCGAAAGTGGAGAACACACCTAGGAAGTGTGCAGTCCGAGGGCTTTCTTGATACGTCATGATGCCCTTGGGGATGAGGTCAGCAATGCAGAAATCATGTAAAAGAGGAAAATGACAGCTTTGCCTCCCATCCGTGACTTGTCATAGACACACGATGGAATTAAGTTTGGTTTCTATCCTACTGTCTTGTGTGCAGTCTGAGAAGGGTACGAGCCACTGTTATGCTGAATGTGTGCTTGGTCCCAAGTGAAGTTTCTCCGTGAACTAAATAACTGTCCAGTGCTTCAGTGCGCTTCACCAGAATGTTCACTGAGCAGCCGCTGTGCTAGGAGGCCCCGTGGGGATGTGCAGAGACGCTGGCATCCTCCCTCCCTCCACCTGCCTGGGCACTGCAGATGCCAAGCTGGCTTATCATCCAGGGCCGGGCCCGAGTGCCCCTCCCAGGGCCACTCAGCCCAGCCATTCTGTCTTTCCAAAGTAGTTGTCCACTGTACAGTTATGTCTCAGTGAACAGTATTTCCTGAATACTGTGTCTTATTACCGAATATTTTCCCCATGTATGTTCTCTCTTATGAACAAGATCATTAGCTTCTTAAAGGCAAGTATGTATTTGTATTACTTCTTAGCATCCCCGCCCTCATCACAGAATATAACATAACTTGATATGTATATAGTTGTTGTTAATCCTCACCCAAGGACATTTTTTCTAT
>NW_005302304.1:0-713 GCF_000412655.1 Myotis brandtii
CACAGATCCTTCCAGAGCGAGGCTGTCTGGACAGCACCCACCTCGACTTGCAGGCTCACCAAGTATCAAGCACTGAGGGAGGCCTATTCCACACACAATACAATCTCATGTTGTCCTTACAACACCTTCCTCATTTACAGATAAGAACACGGGCTGGGTGAGGTACACCGACTTGCCGGCAGGTTTGGACTCACGGGCTGTCCCAGGGAAGCAGGCTCTGTGCTCCTACCGTGCACAGAAACGTTCCCTTCCGCGGACAAGAGCCCGAGCGAGTACCGGAGCATAGAGACCAGAAGTGTATTGGAGAAGCAGGCGCTGGTTCAAGGATTGTCTTTTTTGATTGAATTTCCTATTATTGATAAATATAGCGGGAAAAGAAAAGCTGGTGGAGACAGACACCGGTTTTATAAGCTCCAGGAGAGCCACATTTCCTGTGCGTAGGGAGAGTGCTCACATCCTGCCTGGGATTTCACTACCGAGCAGGAATTCGGACAAACAAGCTCACCCGGCAGCTCCCTGGGCCAAAGCCTGGTGTCCCGTGCAGGAGCCGTGAGGAGGAGAGGCGGAAAGTGCCCACGGGCAGGGAAGAGGATACAGTTCGCCAGGCTGGGAGAGGGGGACTCATTTCAACCAGACAGTAGAAAGGACCCAGATCCATTTCCTCTCAGTGTCCACGGAACCAAAGAGTCGCCCTGGGGACACCCCCTCCCCCC
>NW_005302305.1:0-713 GCF_000412655.1 Myotis brandtii
TGGCATGTCTTCGGTTCTTGTGAAAAAGCAAACTATTCCGTGAAGGAGAAGGTTATTGTAACCACTTATGATGAAGGAAATTGAGACTTTGCTAATCAAAGACAACCGAACAAGCAGAGTTGATCCTGCCTAATGAGACCCAGGAATAGAGGGAAATGAATATTAATGTCAGCCCCTCAGCTCCCACAGGGGACGGAAATGTCCAAGAAAGCAGCATTCATTAATTAGGCCCCTAATCACTAACGACACCTCTTCATGGTGATTGACTTTATTCTAGTCTATTGAAAGACACTGCATTCTATACCCGTAGGAGCATCTGAAGGAATAAAGACCACAATAACGGTGGGTCCCAGTCCCTCTCCCTCACCTCCAGTTGGCGGAAATGTTCGGGTCTTCGCGGGCAAAGGACAAGACCTTGGGTTCATTTGACGGACATCTTCCACCTCTGTCTTCAGCGTCTTTTATCCTAATCTTGATATTAATGTTCTTTCCCTGCTTCTGCATTTCATTGGAATAACATGTTATTTGCCGTTCAGGAACCAGAGCCCTGACATTTTCCAAAACCTTGCACCCCATGGCTTTGCTGCCATGGTGTCTGGGCCTCCCTCCCTCAATCTGAGTCACTGTGTCTGTTTAACAACCTTGTCACACGTCTGTGCACACGTGGTCACGCCCGGCGTTCGTCTGCGCACACAGTGCAGCCAGGCCGGCCA
>NW_005302306.1:0-713 GCF_000412655.1 Myotis brandtii
TTTGTTCAGTGGGTGAGATAAACTCCTCTTTTTTCCTCCCTTCCCCTTATCCTACCCTAGCAGCTATCTATCCTGCCTAATAGAATGACAAACCTCTTTTCTCTCTCTCTTCATCTCTTCCTCCCTCTATCTAAAAAAATAAATAAATAAGTGATTTTTAAATTATTATATATACAAAAATTTTATATACAATGTGTGTTAATTACTTGCAGTGAATATTCTTACTGATGATCAAATTGCTCCAAGCTTGCCTAGTGTGAGCCCCATAAATTGGCTTCTGTGTTGTATGTCATGTTTCATTAGTCATTTGAAAGCGTCCTCTTTTCCTGGTATAATAAGATGTCCCAGGTTCATCTTATACATTTATTTCCCCAAATATGATAATAGCCATTTCTGCAAGCAGATCTGGTTTCTTTGCATAGGAAGTAGTATTAAAAACTATATCCTCAATGCAATCCCACTTCATTTTTAATTTTTCATATTAATCTAAGCAAATTAAAATTAGTAATTAAGTAGTTGCTTAAAAAAAATCCCACCATACATTTCCCAGCTTAAATAAACATTGCTTTTATATGTATATTGATCAATGGTCGAATTTGGAAGAAGGCATTTGATTATTTAATTTTCCTTCATGAAATATAATAATTAAGAATTGATCATAAGTTTGCTTTATATAATGTCTTTCAGTTGCTTAACACAAACTCATTTATTCT
>NW_005302307.1:0-713 GCF_000412655.1 Myotis brandtii
CTTTCCCGTGATCTTGTCTAATCCTTGGCATTAAATTACAGCTCTGAGCAATGGCTGAAATGATGCCCTTGTCAGGATGGTTTGCTGACTTCAGACATTTATTGTACCTACTGACTTACTCAACTGGTACCGAGGAGGTGTCTCAATCCTAATCTGGCCCCACAGGACTCTTGATTTCCACCTGCCACATGCTCTACCTCTTCCTCTCCTAGTCTCCCCCATGCATACTTGCCACCACCATCCAGGAAGTTTCCCAAGCCCCAAGCCTAGGGGTGTTTGAACCCCTACAACCACTTTATCAGCAAGTGTTGCTGGCTTTATATGACTTAAGTATCTCTCTTCTCCTCCTTCACTGCTGCCTCCCCAACCCAAGGCCGCTGCATGAACTACAGTTGCCCCTGGTCTCCATGCTGCCTCTTTTGAATGCCCACAACCAGTTCCCCAGCAGCCTGAGTACTCTTAAAATTTGACCCAAGTTGCTGCCAACATCTCATGGTGGAGTCCTTTCCCACTCACTCACACCCTCTATCTGTGTGCGACCACAGTCCCTGCCTTGGGGCCTTTGTACTTTGAACACTTCAGAGAGGCTTTCCTGCTCTCCCCATCTAAAGTAGTATATCCTTTCCCTGTGGCTTTGTATCACATGATCCCATTTTGTTCTCTTTATAGTACTTGCTGTCTATTCATTTGTTGGCTTGTTTTCTGTACTTTTT
>NW_005302308.1:0-713 GCF_000412655.1 Myotis brandtii
AATAGTGATCAGGCTATCAACTTGCTTTAGATTATTACTTAAGCAGAAGTTATTTGAGTACAAATTCAAGTGTGAACAGCAAAAGTACCCAGAGTCAGGTAGATGAATTCTAGAACTGCCTCTGCCCCTTATACGCTATGGGGCCCTCTCTGACCCTATGTTCCCATCTGTAAACCTGAGTGAATAATTCTTACCCTCTCCTATTTTACAGAGTTGTTGTGGGGATAAGATGATCTCATTGATGAGAAAACACCTGAAAAAAATCACCCATGTTCCCTGTGTCACAGGGTTATGCTTACTGTCAAATGAGATAAGAGATGTGAGGGCACTTTGATATCTCACATAAAATGTCAGTTAACCTTATACAGTTAGTCAGTCTCTCCTGGCCTGTTTGCTCATTTTAACAATAAGCCCACATAGGCCCCTTTTAGCCCTAAAATTCTATGTTTCAGGGATTGATTTGTTGTCCTGTGTGATTACTGTTATTCCACAACATATTAGTCAGAATCACAGAAAAATAGATGATAAGAAGGACTGGTGCTTGAAAGGAAAGGAGCACTAGGATCAGAGGCCAAAGTTCAGGGTTTGGACTTCAGCTCTGCCACTCCCCAGGTTCGGGGCCTTGGGCAAGTTCCTTCCACAATCAGTCTCCACATCCTCAGGAGTAAAATGAAAAGTTGGGCTAAATCTCCATGTGTTTGGATGTTTTAGAA
>NW_005302309.1:0-713 GCF_000412655.1 Myotis brandtii
TTTTTTTAAGGCCTTGGTTTTGTTTTTGTTTCTTTTTGTATTCTGTTCCAGAGTTGAACTTTAAATTTGCATCACAAGGTCCGTAATTGGAAGTCTCACTTGCAAATATGAGCTGCTTTCCACTTTAATTTCCATGAAAACTAAGAATCAATCTGTGGAAATAAAGTCTGTGGAGATTTCTTAAAATGTATACATGATAATTTCAGCTTATAAAAGACGTTTGGGCATAGTTTGTAAGGTATGCATAAAAAGGAAAACAAAATATTTAAAACTGATTTTTTCATGAAGTTATAGGCATATTCCCTATTGACTCATGGACTGTTCTAGCTAGAAGGAACTTTAAAGATTATGAAACCCCAATCCTTCAGTTAACAGGAGAGGACTAGGGGCCCAGCAAGGTGAAATAAGTGTGAGGTGGTAGGGTTAAAGGGAGGGATTGGGGGTAAAACTAAAGGTTCTGGTACATGTTGACCTCATAGACTATATCCATTAACATATTCTGCAGTAGGCACCTATGCAAAACTTTTTGTCCAGTGATCTGTTCCCTATAATCACTTTATCTCATAATCACATAAAATAATAAATATAACTATTCTTTTCTTACAGGGTTGTTGTGAGAATTAAATAACATAATGTAGGCAAAGTACTACTCGAGTGTTGGTAGAGGATAAGAAATCAGTACATGCAACTATTATTTAAACAAATATATATAT
>NW_005302310.1:0-713 GCF_000412655.1 Myotis brandtii
TTTTTCATCCTTCTTAAATTTCATTTTAAAATACTTTCCCTCTCTATACATTGTTGGACTGCAACCTATTAAAAGAAATATAAAGACATAAAACAGCTATATCTATCAGTTTGGGTGGAAAAAGTTACATTTGATGAATTTCCTACAAAACCATTATTTTTCTGCATAAGATAAACAATTACAGTCCTCCAAAACCTAGTTGAAAAGTCATTAGTTTAAAATTTTAAATCCATTTACTAAGGCTTACAAATTTTCCAGTAAGGGTACTGCAGCATCAGCATGGCTAACAACAATAAATCATATCACACAGGAAGTAAGGGATCCAGAGGATGGAGAAAAATATTACATTGTAATGGAGAACTCCAGCTCTTCTTATGTTTATTACACACACAAAACACCAGATCTGAGAAGCTCTGAATCCAAATAAACCTAACTTCCTTTCAGCCACGACTAAACCAATTCCAGAATAGTAGACTCTGTTGGAAAGGTTGGCAACTAAATAGGAAATAGGAACAAAAGAGGGGCATTAGGGATCACTTCAAGTGACCATAAATCAAAGCACTCAGGCTAGAGAAACGTCTTTAAAGTCAAGCCAATGAGGAAAGCCAACAGCAGGCCCGCCAAGAGTTCTTGTGTCTTTTTTGTTTTATTTTTCCTTTTCATGAAAAAAAAATAATGCCTGATATCATTTTGTGTTAAGTAGCAATACTTTT
>NW_005302311.1:0-713 GCF_000412655.1 Myotis brandtii
TGCAGTGTGCTGCTGATACGTTGAGTTGTACATTTGAAACCTGTATGTTTTGCAAACCAATGTCATTCCAATAAATTCAATAAAAAATACAAATAAAAAAGGCAAAATCACCAGCAGTTTAGAAGGCGTGAATTTTGAACACTTTAGGAGGGTAGAAAACAAGCTGTCAGCTAGTAGAGGAGTCAATCTGAGCATTCATTCCATCCTTCATTAGGCTGACCAGGGTATGAAAAAGAATCAATTTCAGCTGCTTACAAACTCTGCAAATAGCAGTGCTGTTCAGAGATGTCTTTGCACATATATACCAGGTACTTTGCAGAAAATCTTAGGCCAGATTGACACCATTTTCCTTATCAGGATTTCTCAATCACATCAGGGAGTTGGTGGGATGTGAAAGATGGAGGTTACCTTTTACATCTTGAGATGCACAAGTTTAGATGGAGCCCAGTATGTTCAAATATGGCTCCTCGTTAGACATTAAATATTCAGGATCTGACTTAAAGATGGTTCTGAAAGTTAAACTTTACCTTTGTTGTAATAACTATGATAAATCTTAGAACACAACGTTAGTATAAAAAGTTGCTGCAAACTGCTCATTAAATTTGTGAGGATTTTTGATATTTAGCATGAGTGTGCATAGTGAATTCCTGACATATAGTTATTTAAATAAAATAATATGCCATGAAAACTAAGAGAACTATTCAATTTCCTAA
>NW_005302312.1:0-713 GCF_000412655.1 Myotis brandtii
AGTAATATGTATTTCAAATTACTCCCATATCTTTGCTTGGCATGATAGCTCCTTCCCTTTTAGCACTGAATAATGTCCTATTGTCTGGGTGTACCGCATATTATATATCCATTCACCTACTGAAGGACATCGTGGTTGCTTTCAAGTTTTGACAGTTATGAATAGGGCGGCTATTAAAATCCTTGTGCAGGGTTTTGCGTGGACATATGTTTTCAGTTCACTAAATACCAAGCAGCACAGTTGCTGGGTCACATGGTAATCGTTTAGCTTTATAAGAAGCTGCCACACTGTCCCCCAAATTGGCTGTGCAATATTGCATCCCCATCGGCAAAGGGTGAGTCCCTATTGTTCCCTTCCCCACTGGCACTTGATGTTGTTAGTGTTTTGGATTTGGGCCATTCAGGTAGGTGAGTGGTGATGTCTCATTGTTTTCATTTGCTATTCCCTGGTGATATATGATATTGAATGTCTTTCAAATGCTTGCTTGACATCTGTATATCTTCTTTAGTTAGGTGTCTTTCTTATTCTTTTGCCCATTTTTTAATCGAGTTTTTAATATCCTTAATGGTGTGTTTCTAGAGCTCTTTGCGCATTTAGATAACAATTTTTAACACGTGTGTCTTATGCCTATTTCTCTTTCAATCCTTGACCTGTCTTCTCATTCTCTTGAACTATCTTTCATAGAGCAGAAGTTTTTAATTTTAATAAAGCCC
>NW_005302313.1:0-713 GCF_000412655.1 Myotis brandtii
AAGGGTATTGCTTGCTGGACGCAGTGTTTACATTCTTTGCGTGGGCGTGCCTTCGGATGCACTCACCGCCCCGCACTGTCTCAGCGCCTGACCCACACACTGCTCCGGGCCTGGCCCCTGTAGGGATCTGAGCTTGCACGCAGGAAGTGCCTGGCTCACATCCATATGCACACACAAATCTGGCCAGAGGCACGCATGAGCACATCCATGCACACGTTTACGGACCTGCCAGCAAGCTCACATGTGTCCACTTCCATAGGTACATACATGTGTTCAAAACTAGACGAGCACATGCCATTTGTACCCGGACCAACAGAGGCACACACATGTACTCAGCTACAGTCTTGCGCATGTGTGCTTAGAGCTCCAAATATATGTACACATAGGTGTGGACTCACAGATGCCCACCTGCTCAGACCCACAGTTACATACTTACCCAGGTGCTCAGCCACACAAAGATGCACATGCAGCGTGTCTTGAATGCACCACAGCACTTGCATGTGCTCAGAGCTGCACATACAGGTGCAGACCCACTGTGGCACGCTCGCACACACCTGTTGAGGCATGCATATTCCTCATGCATATTCAGAGTGACAGTACATGCTAGATCTATAGGCGCACTCGCATATTTCAGACACGATGCTCTTGTATGTTCAGGCCTGAGCATGTACACACACGTACGTGCTCAGAGCCATCGAGGCACATACATATAC
>NW_005302314.1:0-713 GCF_000412655.1 Myotis brandtii
CTTTGGTACCTAGTCCAGGATTTTGAATCCCTAAAGGCAACCCGAAGACTCTGGGAATCTGAGAAGGGGAAGAAAGGTATAGAATGAGAAGCAGAGGGAAACAAAACTTGTTTTGTTTATTTATTTTTTTCCTAGAACCCAAGGCCAGTTTTCCACAGAAAATAATCTTTAATCTTTGGGAAGCTATTAAAAACAAGTGCCAAGTCACTACATTTACTAGTATTAGGGTCTGATCATACTGAAAACTCCTAGCAAGTAGGACCATTACTTTACTCATCTTCTTTAGCCCTGGCATATAGTAGTGAGATAAGTCAAAGGTAAACAAAAATAAATAATATGGTAACTGCTTTCATAGAATTTGCTGCCCAAAAAGAAGCTAGTAAAGAAAGTAGTTAAACTTTATAACAGACATGTGTGCTGGGGGAACACAAGTAGGTGAATGTGGTCAATTTTCTTGGGGGAGACAAAATCAAGAGAGGCTTCATAGAGGAGGTGATGTTCATGTTGATGTTCATTTTAGGAAGAGAATGAGGTTGAGGATATTACAGACAAAGCAGTGTAAGCCAAAGTCATGGGTCTTGCTAGGGTTCAATTGTACCTCCAGTGCTATTTCACTCAATTTCAACTCATACCCTGGTTGGTGTGGCTCAGGTGGTTGAGTGTTGTCCCATGCAGCAAAGGGTCACTGGTTTGATTCCCAGTCAGGGCACATA
>NW_005302315.1:0-713 GCF_000412655.1 Myotis brandtii
ATTTGCATATTATCTCTTTATTATATAGGATAATACAAAATGTATTGTTATAATACAAATCAGATTTGTCCTTTGTTTCTCCATCTACTCCATGCATTCTCAATAAGAGTATCACCCCGAAGTAAGCAAAAAATTGTTCTTGAGGGATAAAAAAATGTACTCTTCTTATATACACAAATAGACATACCATATGTAAACAGATAGACCACATATCTGAGGTATCAAAATTACATGGTGGGGAGAGACTGGGAGAAAATGCTTATAGTATTTATTAGTGGAAAAACACTGGCATTTAAAAAATAAAACAAGTAAGGTTAAGAAAAGAGACCTCGGTATAGTAAAATACCAAACCATTGCATGAGCACAGCATTTTAAAATGTACTGTCCAGATCTCCTGCTTCTTGGGAGGGACCTTAGTAGAGGCTGTCATGGGACAGAGGGTTTCAGTCTATGTCCTGTTTCAAACCGAGCTCTCCAAGTCACATACCAAATACTCCAGAGCTTTCCAAGTATACCAAATACTCCACTGAAAGCCTGGCTAGCAAACTCCATCACAAAAGGAGCTCCCAATGGCAATGCTAGGGAGGGTGCAAATATTCTCAAGGCTCTAGTCATTTATCATGTAGTCTCACAAAGGAAGCTTTCTCTCTCTAGTGGAGCTGGCAGTGAGCAAAAGCCAGCAACACAGCTTTGTTAGATATCTAAACACACTT
>NW_005302316.1:0-713 GCF_000412655.1 Myotis brandtii
AGGACCCATTGAAGCTGCACCTGTACTCCTGGCCCACAGAAACTGGGAGAATATTGTGGTCTTAAGCCACTAAGTGTTGGGCCATTTGTTATGCAGCCTAATAGATTGAACTCGGTGAGGTGTTCAGAGGAAGTATTAACTCACCTTCTGTCACAGATGGAGAAACTGGGGCTCAGGAAAGAAATAGGACCTCACCCAGGTGGTGTTGAAAACAAGCCCACATCTTCTATGTCCTTCAAGGGAGTTTTCTGCGCTTGTCCTCACTCCCCATCCCCAGCCACCCAGCCGAGTGCCCACAACAGCGTCCCATCTGCCCCAATGGCACCCCCAGTCCACAGCTGTGTGGACTCACTGCAGGTTCTGACCTGAAGAGAAGGTCCCAAGAGATGTTGGTGAAGAAGGGAGGGAGAGAAGGTCCAGTTGCAGGCTGGGCAGTCTTCACTCACAAGCAACTCTGAATGGGAGAAGGGAGATGAAATCTGGGTCATGACAGACCCCCAGCCCACCTGGCAGGTGCCTGTCTGACCTTTCCACTCTCTGTTATAACGTCAGAAAACACGTGAACCGCTCTGGTGTGTGCTGAAGCCCAGGAGTGAAGATCTGCACTGCGCAGCTGCTGAAGACCAATCGGTGGTTGCTAGGGAGTGGCCCTTCCCTGCTGTTCATTGGAGTCTCCATGGCGACCACTATACACAGGGCTCTGTTACCTCAGA
>NW_005302317.1:0-713 GCF_000412655.1 Myotis brandtii
TTTTTTCCTCTCTTGGCCAGATGTCAATGTGTAAAGTAACCTTGGCTCATGTATTAAATATGACATTATCTGTGTTATCCTAAGTCCATATCAGGGCCACACCTTGCAACTTTGAACAACTGCACCTCATTATAACCTATACAAGAGATGTAGTTGCATTGTATGAAGACACTGACATTTTAATATGTGTTTACTCTAGCAAATAACATTATTCTAACGAATATAAAGTTTTAATAATGGGGTGCTGTTACAACCAACCTAAAATATGTGGCCATGGCTCAGTGGTTGGCTGGTTGTCAATAAAGAAAAAAAACAACACAGGTGGAGCTTAGGACATCCTAGTGATGCTGTGGGGGAGGTATTGCCTGAGGTAACTGTGCAAGCTGCTGTGTGGCTACTGAATGTAAAGACGGAGGAGAGGAGATTCCAAAACGGCATCAGAGTAAATGGAAGGTACACTGATGTGCTCCCAGGACCAACCTGGAATTACAACTAAAATACAGAAGAAAATATCCTGAATAATCAACTGAAGACTAGTGAAGAGAACCCTGATAACCAAGGACAGAAAGTGGGACCACATGGAGACTGGTAGGAGGGGCAGAGGCATGAGAGGGCTGGCTGGGCTCCCACAGAGAGAAGCTGAAGTCTCAGAGTGTTGTATCAGCTGTGTGGGGTCTAATCCCTAAACTGGGCTCCACAGCCCAGAGCACCAG
>NW_005302318.1:0-713 GCF_000412655.1 Myotis brandtii
GATAGTTGTTGAAGCAGGGTAGTGTGGATTCATTTTACTACTCACTCTACTTTTGCTTAGGTTTGAAAATATCCCAAACAAAAGATCTTTTTAAAAATCAAGAATGGCATATAGCTGAGAGAGATGGCAAATAAATACACTGAATGGAAAAATGAATGCTCTGAAATAACTTCAAGAGGCCACAGTTATAGACCAAATTTAAACAGGTAAAATGCAACAGGGAAGACTATCAAGTATATATTTGGTTCCAAAACATCAAGTAAACAGTACAAAACAAACAAAAATCTATTTAAAAAAAAAAACCTTAGGATTCTAATATACAGTAAGATCAGCAAGTAAAAATGCCAAAAGTCTAAAGCAATCCCCAGGATGCATTACGTATAGGGTTTTAAAAAGAGGCAATAGGCTGCTCTTCCATGAGCTAATTGGTTTACACATGCTGTTATTTACTTTCTAAGAAGCTATGTTGAGATACTTGCAACTATGTCATCATATATGTCACATGAGGAGTGGAAGAGGGAGCTTGAGATGTCAAAGTAAGAAAACAGACTGAAGAAGGGGACATGATACTAGTCCTCAATTTCCTGAACTCACCATCTTTCCCCTCAAATCTACCTTTCCTTCATTCCTGTTTTGGTGAAGGGCATCACCATCTATTTATTCACCTAAACCAGTGGTCCTCAAACTTGGCTGCACATTAGAATCACCTGGGA
>NW_005302319.1:0-713 GCF_000412655.1 Myotis brandtii
AAAAAAAAATGAGAGTGGCCACAGCATGTGCATGACTCTACGAAGCATATTAATATAGTTCTCAGGGTCAATGCTACTCAGTGCTTCCTTGCAGCAACAGTTTAATGTTAGTAAAAAATATTGCCTCATTAAAGCACAGAAGAGAATAAAATAAAGCAAAATCAGCACCAATAAAATTCATTAACTATGCCTTAGCTATTGAACCTTTCTCTTTTATGTTACAGAAGCTTAAAAGTGACAGGTGCATATACTAGAAATGATGGAGTACCTGGTTGTGCTGCTTCCGGGATCACAGTTGGTTAGTTATCTTTACCGAACGTTTGTAAAGTGCTCTGAAGTTGAAATCCATCCCTAGGTGCTGAGTGGGATCATCATGCCTGAACAAACTTAATGATGAAAAGCTTATGTGATTGTTTTCTAAGCCTCTTCGAAGGAACGTTAATATACTTACCATTAAAAAAAAGGCAAAACAAGCAAACAAACCAAGGAGAAAAAGAACAAGTTCAAAGTAAGTTGCAGACTAATTTAGAAGAAACAAAACCCTATACTCCTCCAGTTCAAGCTCCTCTGGCAACTCCTGCTGTGCTAAACACAAGGACCAGATACGCTGGGGTTCCTGCCAGAAGAGGACACACAGTTCCTGAAGCCAAAGTAAGACACTGGTCAATGGAACAGCTTTGGGTAGTTGAGGTTTCATATGAAGACAGTTCACT
>NW_005302320.1:0-713 GCF_000412655.1 Myotis brandtii
TCACAAGAGGAAGACTCTAAATTAATCTAATAAGTGCTTAGCACAGGGCCTGGCACCTGGTAAGTTAAAGGAGCAGTGGCTGTGATTCTGAAACCAAACGGGGCCCTGGAGGCAGCCCCAGTCAAGCTCCCGTCTCACAGAGATGGCCGATATCCATGGTGTGTGTTTGGGGCCAGGGATTCTGGTCCTCCCCACTCATCTATCTGCTTTGCTGCCCACCCCCACCCGCACTGGACTGCGTCAGGCTTGCTCATCCATGACAGAACTACTCTTCGGACATGTGGGCTGCCAGAGTACAGACTTTGCCCTTGATGCTGCCTGCGGGGAACCAGATGGGTGGTTTCGCATTTAGCTGGCCTCAGCCGAGATGTGCCTGGCTCTGCTCCCATTCCCAGGCCCTGCCTGGTTCTCCCTGAAGGCTGCTGGCTGTGCCGCTAGCCCCAGCCCTTGGACCCTGCTCTTTCTTGCCTAACCTCTCTGGTTGCTTTCCAGCCCCCCTTGTTTCTTGGGGAACCAAATTCTTTTAATCCTGGGGCCCAGGCTGTCTTTCCATGTCCGCCTCATTGCATGAACTCCTCTTGGACTCTGCCCACAGCCAACCCCTGACCTCCACTCACCTTCCTGCTGGAAGTAAGGCTGGATTTAACCCTTTTATGGCTAAACTGCTCACCATCCTCTGCTGCAGTGGTTCTCAACCTTCTGGCCCTTTAAAT
>NW_005302321.1:0-713 GCF_000412655.1 Myotis brandtii
TGGCGGGAGGCTGCCCTGATGCTCCGAGGCCTCCGGGAGGTTCAGAAAGGCCAGCGAACGGTCCTGCCTCCACGCCCACCTGCGACCCGAATTTTAACCCTGAGGTTGTGAAGCTGGCGCCAGAGCTGGGCGCGGAAGGAGAAGGCGCAGAAGCCACAGGGCCATGCGCAGGGGATGCAGAGAAAGGCGCTGGGGGTGGGGGACGGCTAAATCCGGTGACTGATGAGGCCCCTTCTCTCCAAACCCACGACTCAGGCCGAGGGGAAGCAGGGCTGGTCACCTGGATGGAAGGGGCCTGAAGACCACCCTGAGCAGAATCCCCACGTGGAGGGGCACCGACAGCCTCCCCGAGAGGTGCCTGGGCCCCAGCTCTCTCTTGTGTTTGCCTCAAAACTGAGGTCCAAGTCCAAGTCAGCAGCCCCCCCAACCCCCCGCTCCCCAAGGCTGTTATGGGCTGAGCTGTGTCACCCCAGAGCTCTGTTTGTTGAAGAGCTAAGCGCCAGGACCTCAGGAGGTGGCTGTGGTTGGAGAGAGAATCTTTAAAGAGGTGAGTGAGGTTAAAGGAGCCAATCTGACTGGTGTCCTCACAAGAAGAGGAGAGAGGACCCAGACAGGCAGAGGGACAGCACATACAGACAGCCATCTGCCGGCGAGGACAGAGGCCTCGAGGCAGACCCCGCTGCACCCCATCTCACTTCCAGCCGCCAGGACTG
>NW_005302322.1:0-713 GCF_000412655.1 Myotis brandtii
ATAAATATATATATATATATATTAAAAGAGTATGATAAAATAGAGAATATGGTAAAACAGAGATCATGTACATCTTCTGTCTGGAAAGGCTAGCTTTCTAAAGAAGGCTTTGCAATATTTACTGCATAAATTATCCATATGATAAATTTAAGATTAAAATTGGGTCGAATTTAACAGACACTAATCATGTAAAATTAATACCTGCTCATAAAAATTGGTATAATATATACTTCTTCAGGGTTTCAAATGTAAATGTCTACAAGAAGTGGTTAAATAATCTTAGGAAGGAAAACTAACTTTTAAAAGTAATATTTGTCAGATGTTTTTAAAGGTTAGAAAATTGGTACTTGTCAGACCAGAGCAGGTAGAAAATCGAAATATGCATACCATCCAAAAGCATTTTAATATGTGACTTTGGCATTCTTCCATTGATATGTAATTAAATTACATTAAGCATTTGTTGAAACCCAGTATGCACCCAGCATTGAACTAGATGCTAGAAATAGAAATAGAAATGACTTTATTTCTTGCCTTCAGAGTGGAGCTTATAATTTAATGGAGGAGATAAAATGCATCAAAGATTGATTACAATGTTGACACCCCTGTTTGGTTAGGCTCACTTAGTAAACCATACCATGGAAAATCCATCCTTTTTTATTATGCCATTTTGTACTAAAGTGTTAAAAAACATCATGTGATGAGTGAGTGATAGA
>NW_005302323.1:0-713 GCF_000412655.1 Myotis brandtii
TTTATACCCAACACGGGAAAGGGAACTCCAGGTACAACCAAGGAAGCGAGAGGAGGGGTTCAGGCAGCCAGCTGCTGGAGAAATGGCTCTCTACTGTCACTTTAGACAAAAAGGAGAGAATGGATGATCTGGTATCAACTTCAAAAGTACTTTATTAATCACACACTACATACATCAAACTGAAGTTGGGCCAGTTAAGCTGAGTAATTTGGAGAATACCTTTAATTTTGATTTTATTTGAGAGGAGGTTTGTTTTTATTATGAGATCATAGTCTCTTTCCAATCCTTATCTCCACATGATGAACTATTTCCCTCACAGCACAGAAAATGAGGGGGAAAGTCCACTTAAATGGGCTAATTTATCTGCACTTAACAAGAAAACTCTCTTTTCTTCCCTGACTCTTGTATAAATCTTATTATACAGGAACAGAGGCCGCAGTTCCAGGGGAAATATGTAAGAAAAAGGGGTCCCTGGTGGGTAACAGAAGTACAGAATAGGGACATCACTTATGTTTGACAGAGGAGGGCTAAGTCACTGGGGAAGTTGGGATGAAGGTAGTGGGGTCGAGATGATGTCCAGCTGCTCTCCACCATGAGGGAGGGCGGGGGAAGAAAACTCATTTAATTAAAAGCACAAAAGGTTTTAGCCTAAGGAAAAAATGCTTGCCTATCAAGGCTATCAAAAATGCAGAAAGGCAGGTAGGAAGGGACTG
>NW_005302324.1:0-713 GCF_000412655.1 Myotis brandtii
CCTTCCATCTGGAGACTCCAACAGGCAGGAAATCAAAGATTCTCCTTAGTAAAGAGTCTTGGGTCAGTCCCAGCCACAGATGCAGAGGTGAGCTAGGCCACACCATGGAGAATAGCCATGAGAATTTCAGCCTGGAAATTTTCAGTTGATGTGCACAGGATCAAAGTGTACAGGCTTCCGTGGCTAACCTTTGTATATGTCAGGCTACTCTCAGGACCTGACAGGGATTAAGTCATGTGAACTCACTGAGGAGCTAGACCTTGTTCCTGCTCACTGATGGAGCGAATGAGGCACAGGGTCACCTAACTAATAGGAGACAAAACCTGATTTGAACCCAGGCAGCGGGAGCCAAAGTTCATACTCCTAACCATGTATGACTTTTGTTTATAAAGCAATGTAAAGAATAAGAAACAGCTACCAACATTGGTGATGTTGTTTCTATGGTCATTGCTCTGGATGTCTCCTTCTGGCAGTAGGTAGGCAGGTATGAGACCCCTTGTTTCTCCAAGTCACTCCTAGTTCAAAGCAGTGAAAAGTATGATCTGAATGTAAAACAATGTGTGTCTTCCCATACATCACAATGGGGGCGGGGCAAGTGTTCATGTCCCATTCATCCAAAAGGTGATTTCAATCCATTAAGAAACAAATTGAAATGATGTGTTCAAACACTTTCCTGATTTTACTGCTACAACTGCTGACACTAACTGCTATTA
>NW_005302325.1:0-713 GCF_000412655.1 Myotis brandtii
CATAATCCTCCTTTCTTGTATCATCACCATCCTCCTCATCCTCATATAATAATAATAATATCTAATACTTGAGTGGCACATTGCAGGTTGTACAGAGCCAGGCACTGTTCAAGTTCTTTACTTATTTAATCAGTAAAGATAGCTAGATTATATTTGCACACATGCTCAATTTCAGAATTCAATGATTTATAACTAAAACGTTTACATCTTACCCTGTGTCCATTGTTGACCAATTCCAACGCTTTTCTTCATCATTGTCACTCCACTCAGAAGGATGGAGTAGGCTCTATCTGTGACAGTGTTGTTCTCTGACAGAGTGAAAAGCAAGGCACAATAAACCATAAACTGGCTCTTACTGCTTCTTCCAGAAGTGACACACAGCCCTTCTGCCTACATTTCATTTGCCAAACCAAGTCATAAGACTGCTCCTGGGCTAATCAGAGTAGGGATCTATAAGCCTTCACACTAATCACATAGCTAAGTCTGATGCCAAGATCTATGAGGTCCTTTGGTACATAGTTTCTGTTTTAAGTCATTGCACACACAGTTTTGCTAAATGATTCACCCCTGCCTATCATGGCTTTCCATCCTTACAGCATTCAATGGCTGTTTCCTCACCACCCTCTACACTCTTGAAGCTCACGCTATTTATATTCTGGGTGTTTGTTGGGGCACACTCACTTTTAAGTACCAAATTATAGAATAGGCTAGCT
>NW_005302326.1:0-713 GCF_000412655.1 Myotis brandtii
CCAACACTCTATCCACCGAGCCAAACCGGCTAGGGCACCTGTGGGGATTTTTAAAGGAAGAGAAGATGGACAATTGTTATCTCTTCTGAGCCATTTAAACCAAGTGCATGTAATTGATAGCATTAAAAAAAAGTAATGTTAAATTATTTTAATAAATAACTCACTCGGGCTGTTCTGTGGAAGACCAAATGTACATGTAGGAAAATCAAGTATACCACTTTGCAGAATTGAGATAAAGTGGACACATGAAGGAAATGGGAGGTAAGATGAACAGGAGTTGGTCGTGGGTAAGCACATCAGAATACGTTGGGATTCTGAGTACTGACCTGGCACTCAAAGCTACAGTATAGGCCTAGCCAGTTATAGGGAGTCAGGCAGAGTGTTGAGGGTGGGAAGCAAAAACTGTGTAGTGTAGAGGTCAGGAATAGTTGGGAACCAGTGGTCATAACTGATGCACTTAAGTTTTAAAGTTGACAAGATGACAGTAGTGGTGGCGCTCTGCATCTCCTGGCTCCTGTGCCTGGCGCTCACCAAGACCAATACCCTCCCCTCGGCCCCCACAGCCTATGGGTACCTGGCCCGCACAGACACCAAAGGCGAAATCCTGAGCCAAGCACCTTGGTTTCGCTTCCCTTACCCAGGTAATGAGAAGATGGGACCCTTCTGGCTTGGGACACGTTTCCCAGGGCTGCCCGTGGGACCCAGGGCACGAG
>NW_005302327.1:0-713 GCF_000412655.1 Myotis brandtii
TGTTTCCTGATGAGATGTTTCTGGATGCTGCTTCCCGAGTTGGATGTTGCTCGCACAGTGGGTGTTTTCAACCCCACCCGGTAGCAGATTCAAGGGGAGAAGAGAGGAATGAGTCTTTCTAATGAAGATACTTGACCAGGTGGAGGTAGATGTCAGAGGGAAGAGAGAGCTTTGCCTCGCATGTACCTCCTTGCTCACAAATGGCATGGGTAACATTTTTATTGCACAAACTCTCTAAAAGTCAAGTAGCCTAATCAGTTCTGTTGGTTCATTTGCTTTGACTTTGACTGTTTAAACATAGTCATTTTTCATTTGGGGGAAATCGAGAAATAGAGTTAAAAAGCACGGGAGTAAGAAGTAATGAAACCTCTTTGTTTCCTAGGTGACCGAAGTGAGAAGATGAAAAATCAGATTAAGCAGATGATGGACATTTCTCGGGTACCGTCCTTTGTGTAGAACAGAGTGGCGTCCATGCCTGTGAGTCCTTACTGTGCCTCCTTTTAAGAACACCTCTCTCTGCTGCACTTTCTAGACACAGACGGAAATATCCGTTGTTGAAGAGGATCTAAAACTTCTACAGTGTAAGCTGAGAGCCTCGATGTCCACAAAATGTAACCTGGAAGGTAGGTTGCCAGATATTGGAAAGACAAAGAATTGCTTTGGATGCCTGGCTGGCATGACTCAGAGGTTGAGCAGTGACCTATGAACCAGGA
>NW_005302328.1:0-714 GCF_000412655.1 Myotis brandtii
AAAAAAAGAATAAACAGGTAGAATAACAACTCTAGCTTCTAAGGTCTTAGAGGACACTAAAGCATACAGAATTCATCAGACTTAAATTTTTTTTTAAACCTGGAAGAAAAATCTATAAATCACTTTACTTAATCTAAGGCTTTACTTCTATAAATGACAGTGTGGACTAGACTCATCAGTCAGAATTAGTGACAAAGTCGGGGTCAGATGCTATTCTTCAACCAGTATTTATTTCAACTGTATAAACAGGGCTTTCTTTGACAGCAGTTTTGAGAGTTCTCTTGCTATAGTATCCATGGAATGTGACGATTGATACCTACTTAGTGTGAGAGGTCATTCAAAACAATTTCATCAAGTGAGGGTGGAAACTAGCCCATAACCATGTGTGTTTGAAACAGTGCACTTGTTTTATCTACATGGAGAATCATTACAGTGACTTGTAATTATAATCCCCAGAAAACAGGGCGGATGCCCACTAATACAGCAATGGTTAAATGGACTATCTCAAATAGCCATCAGAGATGAAACTGTAGGTGAGTATTTAACAGTAACATAGAAAAATGTTTGCCATGTAACATTATGTAAAAATGTACACTGCATTATAATAGCATCCATTAATATATGTTTTGCCTATTCTTTGCAGCAACAGTCATTTCTTCAAAAGTTTCCTAAAGATAAATTTGAAAAACAATTAAAAGATGCAAGCAAAGTGCT
>NW_005302329.1:0-714 GCF_000412655.1 Myotis brandtii
TAATCTATCTGTGTCTGTTTAAATTTGATTTCTTGTAAACAAGATAAATACTCAGCTAATCTGTCTTTTAATTGGTCTTTTTACACACAATCATTGGCTTCTGAGACTAGTTAGTTTCACCTTACCTCAATAATACAATATCAGAGCAAATTCAGATGTTTACTGTGGCCAATTATAACCCTAAGGATCACCTGTGTACATCCCGGCATTTTGCTTTTTAACCTCTCAAACCCAAGAAAAGGGCACAAAATTTAAACCATTATTTTTCTGCAGAAAAAATTTTGTACTCCTCTGAGAGTGAAGATCATCTATTCATTGAAAATGCAAAAGCCTGTTTATTCTCTTGGACATTGTATTTGGATGACACTTGGAGAAACCAAGAGCATGAACAATTCTATTCCAACTCAGGCAGGATCATTTTCTAGAGACTTTTAAATAAAGCACTGAGGAGGAAAAAAAAAATCCTCAAATTGCCTATTTAGGGTTTCTGCCATCGTGGCATTACATGTGATTAAACAGAAAGCTATTCTGGGGCCTACTGAAGATAACTTTAGTGATGTGATTCTCCACCTCACATTATCCTATACTTGTTTCACGAACTACTTTGCAAAAATATGAAATTTAGAAGTTCCCCCATCGGGGCACAAATATAGAAATCCCCTGCAACTGTGCATGACCTAATTTTTATTTATTTATTTATTTATTTATTTATTT
>NW_005302330.1:0-714 GCF_000412655.1 Myotis brandtii
AGGGAAAGGTGGGCTCATGGTGAAATTGCACAGAGGCATAACCAACTCCACAGCTGGTCTGAGGATGCCTTCTGAGAAGACGAGAAGCATTTGAGTTTGGTTTTAAATAACAACTATATTACTGGCTGGGTGAAGGTGAAGGTCAGGAGAGGAAGGGTTACAGGTGAAAGGTACAGGTGAAGAGAACAACAGCGGCATTTGTTATGTGCCCACTGCATGCCAGGTACTGCGCAAAATATCTACCTCTATTACCTCATTAAGTCCTCACAGAAGCTCAGTGAGGAAAATGCCATTATAACTCCCATATTACAGATGAAAAAACTGAGGCTCTGTTACACATCAGGGTCAAAGAGCAAGAATGAGGGAGCTTTGAATTCGGGAACAGTCCCCCTTGATTTCCCTTGTCAGTGCAGTGAGTGAGGTGATTCCCAACTCCGCAGGGACTCAGTCCAGGTCTCAGGTGGGAAGCACCGGACCCCCAGATAGGGCTGCTGCCTGGTGGGGAACTAACTGGAAACCCACTGGGTTTAGAGCAGCCACGGTTATGTCCCTTTAACTACTGTAGGACACGGCTACTCCTCTGAGGCAAGTGTTCATTCTTCCTGACCAGGAGGCTGGGTCTCTGGCACCAAGGGCAGTGCCCTCTGGGCCAGCGCTGATGCTGATCGGTCTGTGCACTTGGGTGAGAGGGACAGAGGGGACATGGGGGTGGGG
>NW_005302331.1:0-714 GCF_000412655.1 Myotis brandtii
TAGCTTGAGCAGTTTCATGAAATAATCTGCCCATCTCTTTAGAATTCACAGAGGCTGTGGGACCTTGAGTCTGGTCCAAGTGGCTGTGTGTGCTCAGCATGTGACAAAAATGATAAATGGAGAAGCAGGTTCAAGGAAACAAAGGTCTTATTGGAATGGCATCTGCTTCTCTTCCAGGCCAGACATGGCATTCCAGGGGTCAGTGAATCATGGTGGAAGAGGAATTCGACAGGCTTGCAAGCATAACTTTTGTTCTGGTCTATTTGATTTTGAGCAGAAAACCCAACAAAAATAAAAGTAGTTGATTTTTCCAAACAAATTCACAGTTATATTAAATTAGCTTCAAAAGGAAACCAATTTTTGTCTTTATGAGACATAATATAAGTCATGGTTGTCCTTTTATATCTATTCACTTATTAAGGTTCAGCTTGGTGAAAGCAACCTTTTTCTTTTGATTTGTATCCTCAATTTATTTATCTGCCAATGATTTCTAACTCTTAGTTCACACCACTCTCCCTATCACTGTCTACAAAAAGCTCTCTCTCAAACAATATTAAGTTGTCAAAATGGTGGCACATTATCTTACGTATACTTCCAAACACTGCTGATGGACCAGACGAAGGAACTAGAGACAGGGATAAGAAAATAATTTTGCTAAAAATTTTTGGGGAAAAGAGGGTCCTAAATAAGATGACAGGAGAAAATTTGACTTTG
>NW_005302332.1:0-714 GCF_000412655.1 Myotis brandtii
TCTAGGTACCTCATACAAGTGAACTCAGACTTTGCTGTTGTTTTGCAACTGGCTTAGTTCATTTACCATGTCTTCAAGATTGATTCATATTATGGCAAGTCTCAGAATTTTCTTCCTTCTTAAGGATGAACAATTTTCCATACTATGTACATAACACATTTTGTTTAGCCATTTATCCATAAATGAACACTTGAGTTGCTTGTACCTTTAGAGCTATTACAAATAATGCTGCTATGAACAAAGGTTTACAAATATATTTCAAGCCCCTGCTCTCATTTTTATGGGTATATACCCAGAAGTTGACTTGCTAGATACTAAGTTAATTCTGTGTTTAATTTTTTGAGGAATCATCCTATAATTTTCTACAGCAATTGTACCATTTTACATTCCTATCAGCAATGCATAATGGTTCCAAATTCCCCACATCCTTGCCAATACTTATTATTTTCTGTTAGTGTGTATGTTTTTAATAATGGCCATCCTAATGGGTGTTAAATGGTATATTTTAAAGTCAGTTTAAAACATCCTGTTACACATATTTGCCAGTCCATGCAAGAAAACTGTGGGGTGCCAGCCAAGGTTTGAAGCATTCACTCAGAAACACTCTATTATTTGTTCTTGCCCTAATTTTACATAGCTCTCCCCTGCCCATCTCTAATTTCTCAACTCTGACTTTTAGAGCTCACATTTAGCTCCTCTAGATACGTTTTTTTC
>NW_005302333.1:0-714 GCF_000412655.1 Myotis brandtii
TGCTTGTGACATCTCTTGCCACACTTCTTTGCGAGGCACGTGGGGTTGCTGCCCTGCTGTGAATCGAAGTGCCTTTTTGTACTATGGTACAAGGTAGAGGCTTAGGAAACCGAAAGGAAGAATGTTCTTTACACTGTCCATTTGAATTATGATTTGAAGCAGGTTTTATCATACCAAATTATCATCAGGCTAATTGCTTGACAGCCGCTCTCGTTACTGCTGGCTGGCGCCATTCAACTGATCTACTCTGCTGATACCTGGCGGGGGTGGCGTGGCATGGTCTCCCTAGGGAGAAATCTGCTAGCCAGAAAAATCCCCAAACTCCCAAATGTTGAGCATGCCATGCACATCCCATTTCTAAGCCACTCCAAATCTAACATATACAGTAATGTTTAAGAGTATACTTAGAAATCAGGTGATCGTGGTTCAAGTCCTATTACTGCCACTTGCTTGTTTTGTGAGCCTGGCCAAGTTTTTAATCCATCTGTGCCTGAGATTCTTCAGCACTAAAGTGGGTAGAAGGGCAGTAGCTCCCTAGCAGGGGTTGGAAGAGTTAAAACAAAATATATAAAGTACCCAATATCCTGCCTGATATGTAGTAAATACCCTACTAAGTTCGTATATAAGTATGTAAATGTAATTGACATTTACTATTACCTTTACACCACATTCATTTTTTTTATATTAGCTGTGTGATTTTCCTAGAGATTGAAA
>NW_005302334.1:0-714 GCF_000412655.1 Myotis brandtii
GTCAGGGCAGTTTTAATTTTTATAATGTTGGTTGCTAGTATAGTTTTTTTATTCTCTTCTAACCTCAATTTTTCAAGTGCGATTTTCAAAAAAGAAACAAATCCTTAAATTTTTGTATGTCCTCTATTGCTGCCTTTGTGTTTTGTGGTGCTGTCTGCAAGAGTGCTGTCTTGGTAATTCCATTTCATTGTAATCATCACCTGAGCTTGGCTGGCTTGAATTGATTTCATTCATTTAGCATCAGAAAATTTGCGATTAATATTTTAATTACTTTTGAGACATTTTTTTCCCCCCAACATCTAGATTAAAGTTGCTTTTACCCTCTTCCCTAACTATAATTTTTAAAAGAAAATTCCCGGTAAGTGTTGTTGCTGGACACCAGTTAGGGCACCTGTGCATTGCTGAAGATACTGGTCCGAATGATAACATGTGTCTGTCGCTTTATATTTGGCAAGGTAGTTTCACAAACATCATCTCGCTTAGTTTTTATAACAAACAGGTGAAGTGCTGATTACTGTTCCATGTTACAGAAGGGGAAGCTGAGGCTATGGCAAATGTGGTGGCTCCGCCAGTTCATACCAGGGTTGGGTGGGTCCATGTTTCTTGAATCTTTCTGTTAATGGGGGCTTGTAAGATAAACCACCACCGTTTCCTCTAAGGAGCTGTCCGACTGACTTCCTGGATGAAGGGGTAAGACAGATTTGATGGCGTCAG
>NW_005302335.1:0-714 GCF_000412655.1 Myotis brandtii
CTTGGGTATAATTTTTTATTACTAATAATCCTGGATGCTATTTGAGGTAGCATCAGTCTTTGGTATGCTTTTCAAAAACAATTAAGCCCATACAACTCTTATTTAGACCTCCAGCAAATTATAGGACCTGCCCAATGAGATTAGGCATATGGAATAGCTCAGTCTCCCTGCAGTAATTACATCTCACCTTCCTAAAGCCAGATGTTCTCCAGTGCAGGGGTAGCTGCATGTTTGCTGAGGCAGGTGGAGTGTCGTCAAATTGTTCTACTTTTCAGATACTACAGTTTGGAATAAAAGAGGAAGTATCTTTTCTACCTTTCAGGATATTCCCCAAATATTACTTCCCAGAAAAATTCTTTTTAGAGAAATTGCTAGATGTCTGCATGTGAATATCCAATAACTGCATCTGTAATGGCCCACACTCCCCCATTTGATATATGTGAAATTAAATTAATGATTTTCCCATTTGATATAGGCAGGTGCTTCATAAACACATCTGTAGGTCATTTAGAAATTACTGTCATCACTCTTTTCATTAAAGTGACATGCATATATTTAGAAACTACTTTTCATTAATGTAATGAAAGACTGTCCTTGATAACTTCTCTATATGTTCGCCTATAAATCAGTATTAAAATTCTTTGCATAATGAGATACATATTCTTGGGGAGTAAAAAAAAGTTTCAATTTGTTCTTCAGTTTTTCATAAAATGT
>NW_005302336.1:0-714 GCF_000412655.1 Myotis brandtii
CCCCCAGGGAGTCTGACAGTAGACGTCACACAGGGTCTGGAATATGGAAAACCGAAACAAGAGGAGGACCTCACACCTGGGCACAGGGAGAGAGTGTGGGAGTCAGGAAACAGGGAATGAGAAGCACCAGGGCCCAGGGCACTAATGCTTTTCCTCTCTCTGCTGCCTGGTCATGTCTTCAGGTTCAACGATCTTTTCTCTCTCAGTGTTTCATCTGCTGTTCATCTCACCCAGGGGCAATTTTATTTCATATATTGTACTTTCATCTGTAGACCTTCAATTGTTTTGATAGTTTTTATTTCTTTCCTTATTATATTTATTAATTTCTCTATCTTCTTGAACATATGGGATCTATTAAAGAATTTTTTTTTGAAAGCCCTTTTCTGCTAGTATAAGCACCTTTGTCATTCCTGAGTTTTCCTACTTGCTGACTTTTCTTTAGGAAATGGGTTATATTGTTCTGTTTTTGGACATAATTTTTACTGTATGTTGGACATTGAGAGTTGTCTTGCCTGGATTTTGTTGTCTTCCTTTAAAAAGTATTTTTCTTTGTTTGACCACGTGTTTAAGTTATTGTAGGTAATTTTTATTATATACGATAGCCAGTTCTTAAGATCTGCGAAGCCAGGCCCGAGTAGGATCCCTTTAGGATTAGTTGAACCACACGACTACATCTGGACCCTTTTAAGTCTCCATAAACATGTCAAATTGCAG
>NW_005302337.1:0-714 GCF_000412655.1 Myotis brandtii
CCGGGCCTCTAGTTTCTACATAAAATGTTTACCTAACAAATCATAGAATTGGGTTTGGGGTAATTAATTTTTCTGGGGAGTAACCATGCTCTCATTGTTTAATGAAATCTTATTGTAACTTTAACACCGTCTAAAAGAGGAAAACATTTTGTAATAGGTTACATTTCATTTATAAAGACTAGATAATTACTGTGTCTACCATGCTGAACATGAGCATTTGGTATCAAAGATACTTGAAAATGTTCTGAAAGTTTGTCAAAATAGATATGAAATCTGCTTCTGATTTTATCACATAGAAGTTTTTTACTAATATCAATTTCCATGCAAATTCCTTTTTTTAAAGATTGACAGAATAACTGGCAGAAGCTGTGAAATTGAGAGTTAAGACTGTCATACTTTTGAAAACTCTCCTTGTTCCTGAGAATCGCATCCTCGAGGACTATAGTAATACTTTATAATTACATATTACTTTTCATCTGAGAATGTCATAAAGCGGTTTAAAAATTCTTCTTTGATTTTACCCCTACGGATTCAGTTTCAGCTGATATGACATTAAGTAATAGCATACAGCAAGTATTATTTTCCAGTGATTTTAGATAAAAAAGAAAAAAGCGAGGAGGGCCCAGCCGGTGTGGGTCAGTGGTTGAGCTTTGACTTATGAACCAGGAGCTCACGGTTGATTCCCAGTTGGGGCACAAATCTGGGTTGTGGGTT
>NW_005302338.1:0-714 GCF_000412655.1 Myotis brandtii
AAGAGTCAACAGAAATTTATAGCAAAGCAAATAATAGTAATAATAGCAACTAATATTTATTGACTGCTGACTTAGCAGCAGGTGCTCTACTCATTACATTTCATGGACTTGCCAATCTGATTCTAAGAGGAGGAATACAACCATCTCCAGGTCACTTAAGAAGAAACCCAGGTGAACTCATCTGAGGTCACACAGTTAATAAGAAAACAGAAAGAGAAGACTCACCAACATTTAAACAATGGGCAGAGATAGAGCAGCCCCCGATATAGTGCAAAGAGAAAAATGCTGAGAGGTCAGGATTGAAGCAGGAACAGGCTGTGTCTTGCACGCCAGGGGAGTAAGGAAGTTCAGGAAGGAGAGAGGCTCACAAGGCCAGGTGCCACCAGGAGGTCAGTTGAGATGAAGACGGGATTTGGCAATTCTGGGGTCCCGGGACCTCTGTGAGAACGGTCCCAGTAGGTAAGGGGAGCCAAACGGGGGCGGGGTAAGTAACCTGTAGAAAGCAAGAAGTAAAGACTCCGAAAGACTCGGCTGAGAAGGCAAGGTGAGAAAAAGAGGGGGATGAATGGGCAATGTCTAAATTATACCAGTGGGTACAAAAAAGTCAGAATGTCAATGACTCCTGGTTACTGAGGACTTCTTGTGTTCTAAGCACTTTATATTGTTGCGTTCAGTTGATTCTAAGAGAGAAACATACAACGTTCAGGGCATGCA
>NW_005302339.1:0-714 GCF_000412655.1 Myotis brandtii
TGTGTGTGTGTGTGTGTGTGCGCGCGCGCGCTTGTGTCTGTCTCCCAACTTGTCAGACTCTGTTCATATGTACTTCATTGCAACATTTCACTGCTATGGACACACACAGAACCTTACAAACATTAAATTACTTGTACTAGCTCCATTACCTTTTAACTGAATTAAAATCTACAAAAATACATCCTCTTTTTATAGCCTTAAATATTTTTTTCAATACACATAGCTTAGTGACATAGTCGATGTTCAAAGATTCTCAATGAACATTTTAATTCCCCCACCCTGGCATCTACCCACACATATTTCCATGACGAGCAGTAGGCTCCTTTAAATTTTTGCTGCATATGATGAGACAGATGGAGAAATTCATTTTTGAAGCATGATATTTATTCCATCTTTCCATGTTGTTTGAAATCCATTTTTTTTCTTGCCCCGAAGGGATGCCTGTCATCTAAGCACATTTTTGAAACTAGATAGAAAACATATGTTGTCCCGTGTATCCCCTGGGTCTGACAGAAGGGGTGAGATCTAGGATAACTGCTTCTTTAGGGGTGCAAATGGGAGTTTCCTTTTTGCATCTGGTATTCCTTCCAGAGTGCAAGATGCTGCGCTGTCACCTTCTGATAGTTTAATTATCATGGCATTTCATTCCATAACATTATGGGTCTTCTTACACTTGGGAATATTAGAACTTGATAGAAATGTCTCTGGGGTACA
>NW_005302340.1:0-714 GCF_000412655.1 Myotis brandtii
GAGTGATGGGAAATGAGGAAAGAGAGGTGGACAGGGGCCCCACGGCCTGAAAGTCATAAGTGTCTGGCCAAGGGACTTGCAATTTATCCTGCCTTTAACGAGGAGCCATTGAAGGTTTCCGAGCAGGGAAGTGGCATGGCGTAGCCCACATGTCCTTGTCCTCTCTAACATTCTTGTCCTTTGATTCTATGTTTAGTCTGAGCCACGCTCTGGGCTGGGTCCTGGGAAAGAGAGAGGGGTCAGGCGTGGATCCTGCCCCCCAGGGACTCACAGACATGGGTGCGTTAAGTCTCTTCCATGAAAAGGAACTCTCAGGCAGAGCGTGATCAGAACCACAAGAGGAAGGCCGGCAAAAGAGTGCATTTCCTCAGCTACAGTCTGACTTTCTTAACCCACATTTCTCCTACCTCCCCCACCGGGGCTGAGTAGACAGCAGTTGTTTGGGGATTGACTTAGGGGCTTATACTAAACTAAGGCTTCAGAAATGGTCTTCTCTTCTCTTGTCTTCATTTACCTAAAAGTGTGGGTGGATCTGGTCATTAGAAGGGATGGGAAAAGAGACCTTTATCCCTAATCCTGGGGGTCCTGGCTGGTCAGAGTTGGCTTTCAGGCACCTTTGTACACAGGCCCAGGTAGGCAGCATCCTCCACCCAGCCTCACGCTATTGGTACCCAGTGATTTATGCCGGGGTTCATGTCCCAGCATCAAGAAGGG
>NW_005302341.1:0-714 GCF_000412655.1 Myotis brandtii
CAGCTCAAAGGTACTGGGTAGAGAGAAGTAAGAGGAGCAGAAAGAAAAGAAGAATGCCACTGTACCAAGAACAAATCTACCCAACATTCCTGTCTGCAGCCACCATTTGCAGTAACAGTATTAGCATGGTTTAAGGCTCACATCAGAGCAGGGCACCGTGCACGCCTCTGCAGACTGTTCCCGCACAAGGGCATAAGCTCCCCTTGCCCAGCCCTGCATCCTGGAGGGGGCTGCCTCTGCCCAGGACGATGCTTTTCTCTAATTATTGCAAATGTTTGGCAGTACCAGCCCTGCGTCAAAATGATTTTCAAACCTGTTTCACCTATGGAGGGACGAGAGCATGTTGATACTTCCACTTTGGGGAATATGACAAGGGACCTCATTGCCTTCCACCCCAACTGTGCACCCAGGCCACTGGCACCCCAGTCACCGTCCTGACACTCAGGCTTGTTTTGGAGGAGGCAGGAGGCAGAGGACAGGAGGCTGTGGCTCAGAAAAGAAATTAGCAGCGGTTGTCAATTATTTTTAATGATGGAGCTACTGGAGCCAAGTCTCTACTGGAAATTATGTGGACTGATCTGTTGTTCAGGTGGTTTGAGGCGAGGGCAATGGAGGAAGCTTCCATTATACCAGAATCCTAGTCAACAAAAATCCAAAATAAAACATCTTTATCCTATTTCTGGCTACATTATTTACTGCAAAAAAAAAAAAAAA
>NW_005302342.1:0-714 GCF_000412655.1 Myotis brandtii
GAAATTCTGACACATGCTACAACATGAATGAACCTTTGCTAAGTGAAATAAGCCCATCCCAAAAAGACAAATACAGTATCTTTCTACTTACATGAGGTACCTGGAGTAGTCAAACTCATAGAGATAGGATGTAGAAGGGTGGTTACCAGCTGCTGGGGGAGCAGGGAATGAGGAGTTATTGTTTAATGAGAACAGAGTCTCAGTTTAGGAAATGAAAAGAGCTCTGGAGATCAGTTTCACAACAATGTGAATGTACTTACTGCCAGTGAACTGTACACTTAGAAATTGCTAAGATGCTAAATTTTAGGTTATATGCATTTGACCACAATTTTTTAAAATTATTACTTGAGAATAAAAAGAAAAGAAATGCCAACTGATACAGAGCTGACTCAGCTTTGCCACATTCCCTTGTTGTTGGCTGGAGTATGTGGTTAGGAGCCAGCACCATACTGAGCCCCAGAAAAATGTGTGCAAATCAGCAGGAACCCGAGGAGTCCATACCAGCCCCAGTGAGCAAAGACAGCCTAGTGACAAGGATCACACAGATCAAGTTAGATAGTCAGGCTATCCCAGCTCCATTACCCTCTACGTTGCCCTGAGCAAGTACTCAGCTTGAGCTGAATTCTAATTGTAAACTGGGGTAATGACAGCTCATTTCACATAGGACTGCTGTAAGAATTAAGTAAAGACGTGCATGAAGCAGAGAACAATATA
>NW_005302343.1:0-714 GCF_000412655.1 Myotis brandtii
AAAAAAAAGGTGTATGAGGATTCTGCCTCTATTCTTCTGATTCCTCTTCATTCTTTCCAAAGAACAGAGCTAAAATCCAGCAATCAATTCCTTTGACTAAGTAATATGTGACAGGCTTCTACTTTGTTTCTTCATGATATCTATATCCATATGAGCAGTTTATAACACTAGTACAATGCCACCCCCATGCATTCCTGCCTCTGTGGTTTACACAAGCACCTCACCTAACATCTGGCCTGCAGTGAAAAGGATATCACAGAGCCAGCACCTCCCCAAGCGCCAGGCATTGTATTCAGAAGTGCTCCAGGCTGCTTTCTCCAGCCCTGGCCTATGACTCATGGGTGGGCATTGTAAAGAGAGACTGAGCTTTGTTTTGCTAAACTTTTTTATCCTAACAAAGGTTTCTGTCAGCTTTGCCAGCTAATATAGTTACAGTCCTGCATGTTTTAGAACCTGAGATAGAAATAGCAGGTCATGTATTCTAGGAATTGATCCCAGTAGTCAGGGAGCATAAAATTGGGAATGGCAAAAAACCAGTACAAGGGTGTGTTATCAAGCTGATGGACTCCTCGGGCAGTTCGGCGTTAATATCCGTGAAACCCTCTGAGGAGCTGTTGGGAAATGTTCACCTCAGGAAGGAAGTGGAAAGCATTTGTCAGAAGCTCCCATTTCCCCATGGCCAAAGGTTGTTCCAGGGAGCATTGCTCCCACTCA
>NW_005302344.1:0-714 GCF_000412655.1 Myotis brandtii
TACCAATGTAGGAGCCAGACCAAGCAGGCACACACCGACTGGTCAGTAACATACATTGCTGTGTCCTTGCTTTTGCACTTGCCTCTGGGGAATTGGCCTTGGCCTTGAGCATCCGGCGTACTCTGATCAGGGTTCCCACAGTGATATAAATATTCTTTGAAGATTGGATTCTGAAAACCAAGAGGCTTCTTACTGGGAAAATACTAATCAGTAAGACTTTCCTCAGTGGTGTGCCTATATTTTCTTCCATTACCCCAACAAAACGACTTGTGTACTCTGAGGTGAAATGATCACCTTTGGCAGCTGTGGAGAGCGTGGAGTTGGCATGACTTGCCTGGCTCCATCCTGAAGTTGACATGCCCGACTGCATCTTTACACCTACCAGGTGCCAAGTGCAGCCACTGCGACTGCCTGGGAAGGCTGCCTACAACATCTTGTCAGACGAACACAGAAGCTGAAGGGCGTGGGCCCTTGCAGCAGATGTTGACAAATATTTACAAGTTACAAGTTTGTTTGTCAGAGTCACTGTGACAGGTTGTCACAGGCAGGCAAGGGGCCTATAAAAGCTGACAGCAGAGCAAGCCAGCTGCTACTCGCCCTCCTGTGAATGCGCCACGCCGGCGGCTCCTGTGTCTGCCTTGGTGGCCGCCGAGTATTCTGGGCCTTGCTGTCTCCAGCTGGCTCAGCAGTCTTCCTTGTGAGACGTGGACCCCC
>NW_005302345.1:0-714 GCF_000412655.1 Myotis brandtii
GCTGATTGCCAGCCAGGCCTAAGGACCATACCTGTGCATGAATTTCGTATACTGGGCCTCTAGTTGATAATAACTTAGTGTGACTTTATGGCAGATATGTTAATGTGTTTGATTATAGGATGCTATCTCAGACCCATCTGTGGGAAGTTACATATTATACAGCAAATGTGCCATAAAATTTTTTGCATCTGAAAATTTATCCAAATTCTCAGATACATCTGGCTCCAAGGTTTCAGTAAAGGAAAGTAGACCTGTATTAACTAGTTGCCAATCTCAAAACTTGGCCAAATGGAACTTCAAAGAACAGCATACTATTATGCCTGTCAAGTCTTGCTCTCCATGAGATTACTAGGTTTCTCAGAAGATATGAGTCCATATTTTTCTCTTTCCTAATAACCTGAATGTATGTAGAAAAAAGTTCAATATTGTTGGGGAGAACTCTGCTTTAACTTGTCTATCATTTTCCCAATCTGTTGGAAATAGAGGCAGATAATGCCAATAAAAGCATGGCAGGTAATTCATTTACAAAGGAGTGATCTTCTGAATGGCTGTAGAGCTCTGAAATTATGAGTCCTTCACTTTAAGAAATGCTTTCTTTCTCAGAAAAAAATTTTTACATAAAGGAATTTATATCTATCCACATCTAAAAGGATGAATCTATATACAATATATAAAAGGCTAATATGTATAAAAGTGTCCCCTTGGGAGTTTGAC
>NW_005302346.1:0-714 GCF_000412655.1 Myotis brandtii
GAGAGAGTCTCTATTCCAGAAAACTTGGGCTAATGGACCCCTTCCCTACCTCTCTAGTCCTCATCTCTCTCTGGCTTGGAGGATGTCTGTTTCTGCCACTTCGTCCCATCCAGTGTGAGTTGCTCCTCTGACTACCATCTCTCTTCCTCCATCTCAACCTTGTGTAGTCTTCAGGATTAGAGAAACCATGGTTTATAGCCCGTGAATATTTCTTACCTGCATTAGACTGTGGTTTCTTTGAGTATGGGCTGAGAGGAAAATGGTGGAATGAATGGGGGCGGGGGGGGGGGGGGAAATTGCACAGAAAATAGAATAATACTTTGAAATGTAACCCCACCACATGCCATATAGAATTGGAATCTTTCGGTCTGATTCTAAAGAATTTAAACAGCATTGTTTTGGCAGTTTAATTATGAAAATGGCTTGAGGTCTGTTACCTCAGTGGTTAAGATGAAGGGGAACACTCACATAGAGACAATTGGAAAAAATCAAGGGAAGAATCATATATAATCTGTGACATACAGGCTTTAAAACTAAAGTAGTAGAGTTTTCTCTAGATTTATCCCATAAACTGCCGTTCAACTGTACAAGATAATGAGTTTGGCCAGATGTTTCCCAATTAAATTGGTACAACTTGTCTCTACAGATGATAATGTCTGAGTGTTTATTCTTTTTTTAAAAATATGTTTATATTGATTTCAGAGAGGAAGGGAG
>NW_005302347.1:0-714 GCF_000412655.1 Myotis brandtii
GTTTCAAAGCACATTTTCAACAAAGCAAAAGACATTACCAGGTATAATAGCTTCAAATCCACCTTACAGACTTTTTGCGGTATAGATAAAAGCAAGCGATTTAGCAGTCAAAGCTGTAATGAGTTCACTTGATCTGTACAAATGGCCAAGTTTTTCCCAGAAACTTGTATTTTTAAAGATGACCCAGAATAGAGTTTTTGACCAGGTATTTGCATTTTAAAGGTCCTAAGGACAACAGGAGACCACTGCAGAAAGTGCTGATGGGCCTTGAGCACTGTTGTAAAGCCAAACCCTGCAGTCCTCCTCCATCCTGTCTGGTGATTTAATGCCCTAATGTAAGGAAAACGCCTTGATTTATTTTTCCATCTGGCCTTAAATGCTTGCCAGCACATGGTGTGGTGTGAACACCAGGGGCAGGCTGTGCTCCTCAGGCAAGGGCATTCCCTCCTTTCCTCCCCTAACATTCTATTGAAGACCCAGATCCCCTCTGGGCCCCACAAGGAGCTGGAAGAAATCAGGTCTGTGGTGGTCAGGTCCAAGGAGGCATTGAGGAGATGAGGGAACCTCTGTTCACTCATGGCTGGGTCCATCTGTGGTCGGGGACACCAAGAATAGCAGATCAACTAGCCTGGTCAGGATCCAAAGAACTTAGTGTCCCTCTACCCCCAACCTCGGTAAGAGGAAGAAAAAGGCAGAAAAGTTTGAGCAAATCTC
>NW_005302348.1:0-714 GCF_000412655.1 Myotis brandtii
AAGGTGTGATTTTCTTGGTTCTTCATATGCTGGGTGATTTTTTATAGTATCCTGAACATTTATTTGGGCATGATGTTAGGGACTCTGGATCCTATTCAAATCTTTTCTCTTAGTAAGTAGATGCCCTGGTCAAGGGGTTCCAATCACATTTTAATTTTCACAGCCTCTGTGGTGTGGTTTTGGTGCTTGGTTTCCTGGTCTCACTGGGGCTGCTTCTGGTCACTGCTGGGCTGCCTGAATTTCCTCAGGCCAGGACCACAGATGTCTCAGTGCGGGAGGGTTGTGGGGGCTTCTCCACCGTTGTCTCAGGGGTGTCCTCATGTCCAGAGAGATGGAGAGGTTTCCTAGCATGGGCCACTTGCTATGTCTTGGTCCCTCTTGAATTATCTGTCCACTTGTCCTGGTGTCTTTGTGTGAGGGAGGAATGTGTTAGGCCCATGGGGACAAAGAGGCTCCCATACTGGGCCACTAGTGTGTCTGCATCCCTTTTGCCAGTCCTGCCTGCCCACCCCAATAAATCTGCTAAAGATGCTACTTGCTACTCATCCTAAACATTCTAATGGCTTTTTGTCACTTCCACCATTTCACTTAGATTTGGGATCATTGCTAATGATAGGCAACCCTGTGCTGAGTTCTAATTCTGTTTCAGTTTTTAATAGAGAGTGAAAAACGTGGGGATGGACTACACAGAGCTTGGGGAGGAGTTAAATACTT
>NW_005302349.1:0-714 GCF_000412655.1 Myotis brandtii
ATACAAGAAGTTGAACCTTCCAAACAATAAGAATTTCAATTGGAATAGGGGTCATGAAAGTATTAGAGAGTTGGCATATAAGTGGTTATTATTATTCTAAAGAATCTATTCACCTCTGTTTCTCAGCCCTCTTCACAGATATAGTGTAGGGTTGAGTTTACCCAGAACTGGTGTTTCCAAGCCAGAAAGTAGAACAAGACATAGGAACTACTCCAAGGAGATACCAATAACTGCTTTTATATATGTGAGAGTTTTGTCAGCTAAGGGAGGCACCAGGCCAGTCAGAAATCCCTTTGACTAAATCAGAGTAGGAATAAGATTAAGAAGAAAAAGGCACAGAAGATAACACCTATCCACACACTTTCTTCCAAGGTTGGCCATTGGGAAACATTCTTCCTTGACCAGTTGAGTGCTCCAATAGGGCACTGCAGTTCCAATTGCTATCAAAGGCTAATTTATGTCATAGAGTTTCTCCTAAAAATAAAGTCTATTTTATGATTTTTTTCAATTTAGTCTGCATATCTAAGTCATCAAATTTGTAAACTTGTTTTTCTTGTGTAATGGTTAGAACTGCATTCTGGAATCAGCTTTCTTGTTTGGGATTGAATCCTCACTGCACCACTAACTGTGTGACCTTAAGACAGTCACTAAACCCCTCTGTGCTTCAGTTTCTTTATCTGTAAAACTAGAGGCCCAGCACATGAAATTCATGCA
>NW_005302350.1:0-714 GCF_000412655.1 Myotis brandtii
GGCCCCCTGGGCGGCCTCAGGTCCCAGGGGCTGGGCTGATGCCAGGGGCACTTGGACCC
Organism: Myotis brandtii; assembly: GCF_000412655.1. Classification (NCBI taxonomy): domain Eukaryota; kingdom Metazoa; phylum Chordata; class Mammalia; order Chiroptera; family Vespertilionidae; genus Myotis; species Myotis brandtii. Next base: position 60 of record NW_005302350.1, read on the forward strand.
CAGGCTGCAGGAAATATGCCCAGTGAGGGCGGGGCCCCTCAAAGGTAACTCTGAGGACCGCTGAGTGTCGCCTCCCGCATTGACTGGAATGTGAGCTACGCCCCCAGCACATCCCAACCCCCGCCCCAGGGGTTGCTCTCTCCAAGGGCCCAGTTCCTCAGCCCCTACAGAAACCATTCAGCTAGCTCTCCGGACTTCCCAGAGGAGGGGCATTTCCCAGGGAAGCCAGCGCCCCGAGGGGATGGGCCCCAAGCCCAGGCTCCCAGGCTCAGTCTAAAAGGCCCAGACACGCGTGGGCACGCTCCCACAGGCAGGCGTGGGCAGCCGGACCCGTGACCCAGCTACCTGTCCGATCATCACGGAGAAAGCGAAGACGCCCGTGAAATAGTTCAGCAGCTGGAAGACGATTTCAAACAGCGTCTTGGGGTCGGGCAGCCCCCCGATGGTGATGAGGGTCTTCACAGCCCAGTAGTAACAGCGGATGTAACTAAGGGAGGAAGAGGAAGGGCGGCTCAGGCATCACAGGCCCCGCTCCCCCCACCCAGGTGGCCTGGCTCTGACAGATGTGCTTGTGCGAGAAAGAAAACCCTGCCCAGCCGGGGTGGCTCAGTGGCTGAGCATCGACCTTTGAACCCGGAGGTCACGGTTCGATTCC
>NW_005302351.1:0-714 GCF_000412655.1 Myotis brandtii
AGCACCTAGCAGAGACCTGGGCCGAGGTTGCACCATCAGGTTGTCTTGGGAAGCGGGAAGGCTGGCTCGGTGCCTGCTTGGAGAGGTGTGTGAGCGAAGCTGTGCTTGGAATCCCGCAGACCTGGGGTCAGATCCCCACCCCTCCAGGTGCTGGTTGTGTGGCCTGGGCCCATGGTGTTTCCCGTGAACCTCTGTTTGCTGGTCACTTGGAGCGTAAATGAAGCAGACAGGCAGTAAAAGTTCATTTGCTTCCCCCCAGAATGGTGAAGACTTTTCCCTTGGTCAGAGCTGAGCAACAATATACAGGCTTCCTCAGGAAGTAGGTAGTTCCTGAAGTAGTGACTCCCGGTGCTTGGAAGGGTTCACGTTGAGGCTGGGAGGTGTGCCCAGGTGAGTGCTGGGCGTTCAGTCCACAGGGTCTCTCAGGGCCTGCGATCCCTCCCCTACTCTTGCCTTTCTTAAAGTGGCTCGGCTAGTCTCTTCCTCCAGGTTTGGTCTGGGAGTCTGGAAATCTGGGTTCAAGCTCTGATTTTGGGCAAGTCACTTCCCTTTTCTGAGTCTTAGCTCCTTGAACTGTGAAAGGGGGCTAGTAGTATGTGGAGGATTTCACGAGATAAGGAGTTCATGCTGTGAGACATGGTAGTTGTACAAATGCCCAGTTATGCTTGAGCCACCCCATTCATCCTGTACCCTCCGCCCCCCTGCTCAGTGCCC
>NW_005302352.1:0-714 GCF_000412655.1 Myotis brandtii
ATTATGCTAAGTGAAATAAGCCAGTCACAAAAGACAATGCTGTAAGATTCCACTTGTGGTTCTTAGAGTAGTCAAATTCATAGAAAGTGGAGTGGTGGTTGCCAGGAGCTGGGGGAGGGGCAGATGGGGAGTTATTGTTTAATGGGTATAGAGTTTCAGTTTGGGAAAATAAAGAAGTTCTGGAGATGGATGGTGGTGATGATTATACAACATTGTGAATATACTTAATACCATTGCATTGTACTAGTGGTTAAGAAGGTGAATTTTATGTTATATATATTTTACCACAAATTTTTTTTTAAAGTATGTAGAAAACAGAATGAACCAACTATGGCTCCACATAGTATGACATGGAAATCTCACAATGTTGGACAAAGGAAGTCAGACACAGAGAAACTGAAGAGGAATCTGTAGGACAGTGGAGGGACTTTAAACCTTCCTAGGAGGAAAGGTTGAATGTTTTCAAGGTGGTCAAAGTAGTTTGTAGTCTTCAGACATCTGAAGGAGTGGCATGCGGAAGAGGAAGCCAACTTTGCTTGCTATATCAAGAGGAGTAGAGTTTGGAGGTGGTGGTGGGGAGAGGCAGACAAATTACAGCTCATTATAAAGGATGCTTCAATTGCAGGGTGTTGGGGGAGGAGCCCCAAAAATCTAAATTTAGGGTCCATTATGAAGAACTGACATGTAGTCTTATTCAAATTCATAAGAGCTTTA
>NW_005302353.1:0-714 GCF_000412655.1 Myotis brandtii
ATAGGTCAATGCTCAACCACTGAGCCATGCTTGCTGGATTCCTTAAGAAATTCTGAATGGCCCATCGCCTTCTCCCCAGCATCTAGAATAGTGCCTGGCACATAGTTGCTATCAATGGCCTTATAACTATTACCAAACAGATTCTTTTTCTGAAATCAGGAGAGCCCCTATAAAGGACACCAATTGCTTTTCTTTTGTTATATAACTAATACCTTTAAAAGGTCTCTAGATTGGACTTCACCGAAGATGCTCAGAATAGGGGCTCTCATGTACAAAACTCACTACAGAGGAATACAGAAATCCCACTAATAAATCCCAATTTTGCACATTAAGTGTGGATGTATGAGACATCTACAGAGACGTTCCCGTACCTACCAGCTGTCCCACAGGACTTTGTTAAATATGCTCACATGCACATCTGAGGTAGAGTTAGACTTTTAATAAGGCTTAGAAGGAAGCCACGGCTCACTATAAAATGCTTGTTGTTTTCCTTTGTTCTTTCCTAATCATCACCCTACCTGGAATAAATAGGACAGGGCCCTAGAGGAATGCAGTCTCCTATTGAAGTTGGAGAAATAGCTGGGGGTCCGAGAAGAAAATAGGAAGTTAGAGAAAAGGAAAAGGCACAATATTCTCTATTGGCCTCCAAGTGGGCATTTTCTCCACTCCTTTCTAGTTAGGATGGGTGGAGGTTTATGGGGAGGAGAAGATGAG
>NW_005302354.1:0-714 GCF_000412655.1 Myotis brandtii
TTCTTTGTATTTCAGAATATCCGCCCATGAAATAATCTCTTTTGTCTCTCTCAACTGTGCTGGGATTCTAGTTTCTGTCGTAAAACTCCAGGAGTTATGTACTGTACATCATAAAGCTGATAGTTTATTAAGTCCAATAATAAAGCTATGTACAAAACAAAGGCTAACATATTATTACGGAGGTAAGCCACGCCGACCCAGGCTATACCTTTATAGATTTTTAGCATCTGCAGGTAGTTATGCAGGGTTTTACTATCTCCAGTTCAATATAGTCTTCTGATGAAAAACCTACTCACTGCTTATCTGGTTATTCTTTTATTGGCTTGCGGTCAGCGTGCGTCACAGAATGTAATTTAGTCAGACACCTTGTCCAGCAGCAGACGGGAAGAAAGCTTTGAAACAATGAACAGTCCGTCACTAAAAAATATACAACAGAAAGCTGAGAAGCCAAAGGGAGCCGTGGTCCTCTGAGAACGTTGGCTCGAGGAGAAATCTACGCCCGGAGTGGGGGTCTGCCCGTTGCAGGCTGAGCAAGCCCTTCGGTGTCCCACTGGCACCAGGAAGGGGGATTGGCTGGTGCAAAGTGGGGACGGAGCCCAAGACCTGCGTGTCGCCTGCTGGACCGGGGTCAGATGAGCCCCTGTGTCTCCCCGCCTGTCCTTTCCACCAGGGCTCCCTGATGGAAATGAAGGTGCATCTGAGATCTGGTGGAAA
>NW_005302355.1:0-714 GCF_000412655.1 Myotis brandtii
TAACAAAGAAAAATCAACCAAAAAAATGAGTTCAAAATGAGTGTCATAGGTTCGCCATCACTGCCTTAGAGGGCTCCTCCATTTCTTCCTGGCACAGCGAGCCCTGGCACAGCCCTGGGCTACGAGCTGCTCTTTCCGGGCAGAACGAGGAACACACATCACCACCCAGCTCTCACTGGGAAGGCGAGGGGGTGGGGAGAAGGTCAAGGGCAGGATGGGACAGACATTAGCCAGGAAGGCAACGCGGATCAAGCCCCCATGCTCACTCACATATTGTTGGGAGATTCTTAGGCCTCTGCAGCTGCTCCCTCGCCTCTGTGAGCTCCTCTGTGTTCCCAGCGGGTCCCACTGAGCTGGGCTTGCATGAGGCAGGACCTCAGAGAGCCTGGCTTGTCTTGCCTGGGCAGGAAGGAGCCCAGGCTGCTGCAGGGTAGGAGTGGCAGGGGGTGGCAAGGGGGCCTAGGGCATAGAGACAGGGCTTGTATTAGAAGAGAGTGGTGCTCTGTTGGGAGGGGCAGGGTTGAGAAAGAGGTGACACAGCCGCCCAGCCAGCTGGGTGGGAGGTGAAGAGCAGACCTGGTCTTCCCAGGAGCAGGGTTTATTCTAATTGTTCCTGTGAGTTCAGGTTGGGTCAGGGCTGCAGAGAGGGCCCCAGTGCATCCTGGGAAGGAGCTCCAGGGTCAGCCTGGCAGGGAGGGGCTCACAGTGTGGAGC
>NW_005302356.1:0-714 GCF_000412655.1 Myotis brandtii
AAAAAAAAAAGTCATGATTGGCAGGGGCTTGTCTTCCTCCGTCCCAGACGTGCCCTGGATACACGGTGCTAGGCCCCTGGGTTTCCCACCTGCCCACCTAAATGGCATTGTTTCCTTCCCCTTCAGTGTGGGTTCCATGGACGAATATCCCGACTCGTGAACGATGTTGAAAGTTATGTTGAGACAGAACTGAGTACTGTCTCAGTTCCCGTAGAACCTTCCAGGCCGCTCCCCAGGGACCCCACTCTGCGGCCAGGTGGGCACAATCTCTTTCCCCTTTCTCTCGTGAACCCGCCCTTGGAGCTGGCACGGACAGATCAGCCGAGCCCTCCCTGATAAACGGGGCAGTGCGGGCAGGCAGTGTTCGCACACGTTCTCAAAACCAGCTACAGTTTCATGATAAAACGCCAGGCGTTTCGGGCCGTTTCCCACGGGAAAACAGCTCTTTGGGAGGCTTTGGGAAGCTGCCAGGTTGGTTTCCCCTCACCCTCCGGTGTTGTTTCTAGGTCTTTGGAAATGAGTGTGGCCGGAAAATAAATCTTGGGAAGCAGGCCCTTCTGGGGTGCCACCAAAGGCTGGGGGGCAGGGGGGTTGCCTCGTCGGTGGCAGTGGGTGGAATTGTCATCCCTGGAGGGTGGTTCACAAAAATGCCTTGTGGCCCGGCCGGCGTGGCTCAGTGGTTGGGCATCAATGTATGAACCAGGAGGAGGTCAC
>NW_005302357.1:0-714 GCF_000412655.1 Myotis brandtii
CAGCTAGGGCCACATACATGTCTTTTAATTGCCTGCAGTTGTTAAAACACTATATTCCTGGAATAACACAGCACACTTGCTCTAGATTTCATGGTTTTTCAAACTGATGATCTAAATTTGGGTGATTCTTGAGTTTTTAAAATGCATTAATAAATGAGATCCATTGGAAACAATGTATTGCAATGACATGTCCATTAAATTCTCCTATAACGATACCATAACATCACATTTTAAAATGGTCCGTTGGTGCGGACATCCATGCATGCTTATGCACGCCTTTCAAACATGATTTCATACATTTTCTTGACATTGTATAGATAATGGGCAGAACAGATGGCTTTCTCAAACATTTCTTCCCTGTTTGGATTTTTTTGAAAAACCACCCTACCTTTTAATCAAAGAGGGAAAGGTTTTTCGAAGACATTTAAAATGATTGCAGAGGAGAGATTTTTCATATCTGATGGCTGGGTTCCCAGAATGGTAATGACTCCCAGTCTCACACTCAGGCAGGAGGAGAGAGGAGATGGGAGAGTGGATCCAGCAACATGAAGAGAGACCAGAAGGGCTGCCTTAAGTGACAGACAAGCCCCTCTCGGGTCAGCGTGCTGGGATGCTGCATCCTTGCCCAGGATGGAACGATGGAAATGGGTCAGGCCGGTGTTGCTCAGTGGTTTGGGCATCTACCTATGAACCAGGAGGTCACAGTTGGATTCC
>NW_005302358.1:0-714 GCF_000412655.1 Myotis brandtii
GAAGCTGGTGGGCAGCACAGCTCTGGCACTAGATGAGATCAGATTGCAGGAAAGAACAGTGGAGCCCCAGTAAAGGTACTTGGGAGAGATGCTGAACCAGTTGGCTACTGCTGTGTAACAAACACACCCAGACTCTATGTGGCTTAAAATGACAACCACTTATTATTACTCATGATGCACGAATGGGCCAGGCTAGACTGATTGGGCTGGGCTGGCCCATCCTTGAGTGGTCATCTGATGGTCTGGCTGGAGTTTGGTGGATCCAGATCTGGCTGCAGGCATGGGCTATAGGAGTGCACAGGCAACCTTCCTCTCATCGTCCAGCTAGCTAGCTGGGCCTGACTCTAAGAGAACAAGAGGAAACATGGAAGGCCCCTTGAGGACCAAGCCCAGAACTAGCACAGGGTCACTTCTACTGTATTCTATTGGTCAACACAAGTCACAGGCCAGATTCCAAAGTGGAGACAGAGGCTTCTTCTTTGGATGCAGGGAGCTTCAAGGTCACGTTGCTCAGGGGCATGGATGCAGGAAAGAGAACAGTTGGGTCCATTTTTGCAAACCATCTACCCCAGGTGTGAGGGAACTCTGAGCGGGACTCAGGGACCATTGACTAAGTCCTGTGAAGAGAGTGAGTGAGCTGAGCATGCCAACTCAGGGCATTGTGCCCTTGAAAACACAACCCATCTTCCTGGCACCATGGCTGTGCTTTGGAGG
>NW_005302359.1:0-714 GCF_000412655.1 Myotis brandtii
CTCCAGCTGTAAGCTTCTATGCCTCTTGGTTGAGGGCTGCACGTTATTCATAGCACTAAGCACAGCATCTGACTCATAGTAGATGTTGAATGACAGTGATCACAGTAGTCACTTTGGGTCAGGCAATGCACTAAGGACTTGCCATGCACTATTTCATTTAAGTCTCAAAACCACCACATGAAAAAGGTACTATTATCCCCACATGACAAACACAAAGAGGCAGAAACTAACCTGGTGCTAGACTGCAAACCCAGGCACTCTCTTTACAGACCACCTGGTCTCCACTCCCACTGTAGTGCAGGCAGCATAACAAATGCACATGTGATCTTTCCACTTGACCTTAGATCTCATTCATTTCTAGGAGGGGTACAGAGGTGGAGGCTATCTGCTCCAGGCCTGGGATCCTTAGAATCCATATATTCAATTGCATCTGAAATGCTGCTACACTCAAACGTTCATGACTTTTTGAATACACAACCAAATAGCTTCTTGTCCCAGACAAGAGGCAGTCTGAGAGAAGAAGTTTAATTTCTGAGGTTGGGCAAATCAAATAGCAAAAATTATGGCTTTTTTCCTCCTTCTGTGTAGCTCCTCAGTTCACAAATAGATATTTACAGTTGAGTCTTAACCATTGTCAACTCCCTAGAGGCCCAATGCACAAAATCATGCACCAGTGTGTCTCTCAGCCTGGCCTGTGGGATTGGGCCAAAACTG
>NW_005302360.1:0-714 GCF_000412655.1 Myotis brandtii
CGCAGCATTAGGAAGGTTGAGAACCACTGCATAGAGTCAAATTGAAGGCAAATAAAGAACATCTCCCCCTCCCCCCAAATAATAACTTAATTTGAAAGCATTTTGCTTTTGTTTCTTCTTTGAACTTAATTTTCAGTTGGTGGAAGGGGTTAGAAACCTGAGCCATTTCCACTTGGTAGCAAGGACAGAAGCAGGTACACATCCTCTCACAAAGAGAGACCAGGTCCCAGCTGTCGTTCCTGTCACCTAGCGGGAGTGTCTGTGGGGTCTTTATGAGACGAGGAGGAGGACGCTCTGGATGCGTTTCATGATGCCGTGTGCCTCTGCTGTTAGGTGTCCTGTGGTCCCTCGTGAAGATGCCTAGTGAAGAGGCCCAGCTCGTCTATGGGTACCCCAGGAGAGGGCACGGCCACTCCTACATCACAGCTAAAGAGTAAGTTCAAAGCTTTTGCTCACACAGCTTCTGAATTCCGCCGGCACGCGCCTGTCCATGAATCTCTCCAGTGTTTATTTCTCCAGAGAGTAAAACGGTGGCAATGAAGCGAGGAGACCTGTGGTCCCACAGGGGCTCACACTAGCTTCTCTGAGGCCGAACAGGCAAGGGGACAGGAATGGTAAAGAGTTGGATCTGGCCATTTTGGTCTGCATTCTTGGCTCTTCAGCCTTTGCTGTGGGTTCCCAGGCCAAAAAACATGTCTGGAAGCAAGTTGCCTC
>NW_005302361.1:0-714 GCF_000412655.1 Myotis brandtii
AAAGAACAAAGGAAAGGGCATTTGCTCTTGCTTTAAAAATAAAACATTGTTCATAGCATCGATGGACCTTTCCATAAGAGCACATGTTCTAGCTGCTCACTAGCTGTGTGACTTATCTGTAAAATGGGAACAACATTATCTATGAAATCATAGAATTATTGTGATTAAATGACTTAATACTAGACTTGATACTAGTAGAGTGCTTAGGACAGTGTGTGGCATATGTTACGTCTCAATAAATGCTAGTGTTATTATTTCACTTAATCTGAGCTGTCTGGTCTAAAGGAAAGAGTCTGGTATTTTGGATTTCAATGGACTTGGGTTTGAATACAAGCATTCCTCTTACTAGCGTGCATTCCTCACACAAGTTACTTATCCCTTTCCCAGCAGCAGTACCAGTTTCTTCCTCTATAAAAGAGGCTAAAACCAACCTCTCAGTTGTGAGAAGTCACTGGGATAATACACCGTATGTATTGTTGTGTAAGACCTCTTTTCAGTACTTATTATTTTTTAAACACTCGTCTTTCTGTTCTGCATTTTTCCATGTAGTCCTATCCCTCTTTACAGTTTTTAAACTTGATGATAATAGGAAGTTACAGGGAGACAATATTTTCCAGGCACATTTGGTAAAGAGAAGACCCCGAGATAAAGTGATTGGCAGTCCTGAGTTCTTCCTTCTTCTGAAGGTGTGTGCAGTGGGCACACTCACGCCCT
>NW_005302362.1:0-714 GCF_000412655.1 Myotis brandtii
TACCTGGGGTGATAACAGAATATATTCTCTTCACTTTGACATGATCTTGGAAGTCTTCAAAAGACCTATTGATCATTTCAAGGATGAGCTTGAAACAATGGAACTCTGTAGAGTAACTTAAAAGGATCTGATTTATAAAGCTCAGCCTTAAAAGGTATCTTCATTCCATTGTGTATAATTTTTTCAATTAATGAGCATACTTCAATTAGCAAGTGCTGCAGCTTTTTTGTAATGAAAAATGCGAGCCTTTTTATGGTTAAGCTCAATAGCCAATGTTGTAACCTACATTTCTTTGAGATTTCACTAAAGACACATTCACTGAAGCAAACAAATGAGTGTTCTTTTCATAGTAACACTGTCTTCTCCCTGTCTCTTGAAACAGTGCACGCATCACTTGTTCCAAAAGAATTCCTAGACTCCTCACCTATGTGGGAGGCTCCTTCCCGCTACTCACCTGGAACTCCTCGCATGCCAGGGTATGATTATCCTTCATCATAATCCTCTATCTCCTCAGTTCCCTGAGGACCAAAGCCTGGTACCTGGCTCATGCTTCAGGCGAGGTGCTGTGTCAAGCACTAGGGATAGAAGATGAATAAGAGGGGGGCCTCTCTTTGAGGGAATGACAGTTTTGTATTAAAATATGGCAATGTAAACGAATAATTATAATTCAAAGGCTAAGTCTATGGTAGGTATCTCCAAAGTTCAAGGAATACA
>NW_005302363.1:0-714 GCF_000412655.1 Myotis brandtii
CTGGGATACAGCCGAGCCCCACACTACCTGCCTCGTCTGTTGACTCTTCTACCCCATTCTTCACAGAGCAACCTAAGGATTCTTTTCCAAACACAAATGAAGCAAAGTCATTCCTTTTGAAAACCTTTCCTGTTTTCTCAGTGTTTTCAGGATAAAGACACGAATATTCAGTTATATTCTGCAGGGTCACATCCGGACTTGGTGTGCTTTGGAGAGTTGAGTGTGAGCCACAGCATCAGAGAAGAGCTACCTAGAAAACCCAGCTATGGGAAGGGCAAAGTGACCTTCAAAGAGTGTGCTGCTGGGTGGCAGCAAAAGACTAGGACAGATTTCCCGGGACTCCTCTGGAGGGCACCCCAGTGGAAGAATGGACTTCCTGTTGCTGTGGGTGGGAGGTGGGACAGGACAGTAAAGGAAATGTTGGGACAGGTTAGTAAGGTCTTGGGATAGACCCTTGACATACCCAGCCTGGGGAAGGGAACAGCTTCAATCCAAGCAACCCCTTTATCTTAGTCACACAAACAAGAACCCAAAATTATACATCTTACAACAAGAATGGCTCTGCTTATCAAGTACCTGATAAGGGGCTGGCTTTATGTCAGGCATTTCACATACTTGATTACAACAACCTTATAAGATATTATTATTATCTCCATTTTTGATATATGGAAACTAAGACTCAAAAGGTCAAGTGATTTGTAAGGCACAAACTTT
>NW_005302364.1:0-714 GCF_000412655.1 Myotis brandtii
ATGTTGCTTTTTACATATGAAAACCAGATTTTCCACTTTTCTTCTCCTTATTTGGGGGCTGAAGTTATTTGGGGACATAAAGATAATTAACATGCCTTAAAAGTGGGGTTTATCACCATGACCCTGCAGATTCCAGTTCGTACAGTTAGAATTAAAGGACAATTCTTTCCAGCGGGTGTTGGAACTGGGGGCATTTTATCAAGTTGTCCAGTGCTCTTTAATTCATTATTTGAACTATTCCTGCAGCATTTGCTGAGCCGACAATGTGGGCTGGGTTAGGTACCGTCAGCCCCTGAGTAGGACACAGGGAGCCCGACTGAGCTGGAGTCATTAGGAGAAGTGGAGGAAGCAGCGATTTCCAAGGTCGGGCTCAGCAGGGAGACCAGCCAGGACCCTGAAATGGTCATGGCCCAAAACAGCTGTGCAACTGGGGTGGGTTGCTGGCAAGAGTAACAGACCCTGTGTGGGGTGGGGGTAGGTGTCAAGGACCGAGGTGGGACCCCTGGTACAGATGGCGCCAGAACAGCGTGCAGATCCTGCCATGAAAGATGGTGGAATTGCACTTCCCTCCTGCCTCCTCCTGTGCCCAGCCCGAACTCCTGATTCACGGGGAACCCATGTCAGCTGCTGACAGCAAACACCACGCAGGGGCAGATGGAGCCGAATCCACCCGGTGGCGGGCAGATGAGAAGGTGTCACGGATAGCTCTCGGGA
>NW_005302365.1:0-714 GCF_000412655.1 Myotis brandtii
ATGGTGAAACAAAGTGGATCAAATAGTCTGGTGTTGTGGACTAGGTGCTAACTAGAGATCTCAGGAGTTGAGGGCCTGAGGCATTATCTGAAGAGATCCAGGTACCCTTTTCTGTTTCTTTGATGTCCCCTCAGTCATCCTGCCAAGCTGCACAATTATAACTGGGAAATGGGCTGTATCTCTCATAGACAGTGTACCCATCATGGAAGCAGCCCTTGCAAAACCTGGGGACCTAGAGTCCTGAGGGTTAACGAAAGAATAATCCAGAAACCCTTGGGGCCTATGGAAACATATAAAGCTTTGGATAGCTTCTCAATAGATCTTTTCTGAATGTGCCCAAAGCGATGGTGCTTCAATGCCTAGCCTTATATTCTAAAGGTCCTGCAAAATGTAGTTCCATGACCTAAGGCTCCATAAAGCATTTTACTGTTGAAACTTCCAAACTCACCAGAGGTACTCCGCAGGCTGTGAGTGATGTGCAGACATGTAAGACAATGGAGAAAGGCAAGATCAGAGAGAGGGACTCCTCTCCCTAGAGCTTGTGCTGTAGGGTGGATTGATGGTGGGTTTCCTCGTCTACGTAAGTTGGGAGTAATTAACGAGTAAGAAGATCTTACTATAATTTTACCCTCTGGGACCTAGAATTTTTTTCTTACATTACTGCATTTTTCTTGCATTACTGTCATCTTCTGTTGGGGTGGCTCTACACGTATG
>NW_005302366.1:0-714 GCF_000412655.1 Myotis brandtii
CAGATTTCCTGAACCCTTCTTGATGCTAGGACAAGAGCACCAACAATCTTGCAGTGTCATCATGAGAATTGAATAAGATAGAGCATGTACTTATAAGTACTCAATGGATGTGAGTTCCATTCTTGCATTACTCATTGCCTAATGCCCAGAAGACCCCAATGTCTGAGCAAGCTGGTTAGCACTCAATCAATCATAATCAACAAAAATGTTTACCATTAGTTAACTTCGCATACATGTAACCACACCAAATAAATTAAGGCCCTAAGATGAGCAAACAGATTTCCTTATGGCCACACAGACTCACAGCAGTCATATGGTATACTAGAGAGAGAAATCAGAAAATGTATTAAATAAAAGGAAGACCAAATGTTTGACAAATGTTAAGAAGAAAAATATAAAAGCTAAGAACCCCAATTAAGGATCAGATTAATTACTCTTCCTTTGTTCAAGATAGTGTCCCCTATCTCTCTTTTGTGTCATGTGCTTCCAGGTAGATTTAAACTTCCATGTTAATAGATCTATATTTCATAGTTCATGTCCCTTTTTAAACCCATCAGTATTTTTTTATATTCAAACATCTGAGAAAACAGTCCTAATTTTAAAACAGGCAAAGGGTGGAAATGGGCAATATTTTTTAAAAGAGCTAGAAAATGGACAATAAACATAAGGAAGGAAAAGTTTAACCTCCAAAGTTGAATTGCTGAAAGTTCAAAT
>NW_005302367.1:0-714 GCF_000412655.1 Myotis brandtii
AAAATATATTTAAAAAAATAAAGTGCTAAGTGGATAAAATATTTTTTGCTTAAAAAATTATATATTTGTTTTAATATATATTAAATGTGTGCCTTCTATTTTTTTGTGGCAAATGTTGATTTTCCACTTTGTAGCATTGATATCAAGTTAATTTTAAATACATTTATTTGATCAAAAAGGGAATCACTTTTTAAAAAATTTCCAAGTATTCATGTAAGCAACAGAAAGGATAGTATATATTATAACAAAGTTTGTAAAGGTAGTAATAGAAGTTGGATAACATTTGGGGAAACACTGGCATAAACAATACATGCAATAGAAATTGCTAAGACAGACATGGAAATTGCTAACAGGCGTGGTTTTGCAGAGGACAGGTACTTGAGGTGAGTATTAATGTGAATAGATTCAGATAAGCCAAAAGCAAGTGAGAATGTGGAGCAGGTGGATGGGTAGGGTCTGGTAAGAGCCACACGATATGTGTATATGTTAGTATCAATAAGTTAAACTGGAAAGCATCTTTGCTCAGGCTTGGTTTACATGACAACAAACATTATGGTGGCTATCCATTTTAGACTTGTTATTTTGGTGGCGGACTTGGACTTGGTCATAATCAGTCTGTTAGCCAGCCTCTCTTTGAGAATCTGGGGCTTAACTGACATTCTGTTGCCTTTGTTTTCACAGGCCATTTGCTTACCTTTCTCTGGCAAATGTACC
>NW_005302368.1:0-714 GCF_000412655.1 Myotis brandtii
GACCCAAGGATGATTTCTGCTCAAACTGGATTTAACATTTGTTTCCAATGTTAGGGAAAATGAACCATGGATAGATGAAATTATTTCAGTGTTAGATTTCTCTCTGAATTCGTCTTGAATAGTTTGCACTTATCTATGTGTTGGAATCACACTTGCAATATGATCCCACATGTGATTTCTTTTCTCATTTATCCCGTATAAATAGTCCATAATATTCCAGAAATGAGATTTCCAAGTTGTGGCAACCGTGGGAGAATAAGGCTGGGATTGTCCCTCAAAATAGAATCTATCAAGAAGAATGTAGGTGGCTGGCAGCCTCCAAGGGCCAGATGTTAGGGCTATGAGCCACAGTCCCTCTGGGCCTATCCCAGACAAGGCCTGCGTGTGGTTGGGTATCCCAGCTCAGCCATGCCTTTCAGATGCGGGATTCTCCCCCGAAGCCGTCTTTCTCTGAGCTCCCCATCAGTGTGGCTGAGGCTCAAGCAGAGCTGCACTGTAGCTTGAGCCTCTTCCTAGCCTCACCTCCTTCCTTTCCTCTCTCCTTTCACAGAAGCCAGACCCATATCCACCTATTCCTGGTCTCTCCTCTTTTCATGCTTCTAAAGTGTTTCTCCAATACAGTCTTTCCTACCTTCTTCCATCTTGACATCTGCTTCTTAGAGGACTCACACAGATACTGTGATACGCAGGTACTCTGCTTCTTAATTTTTTTTT
>NW_005302369.1:0-714 GCF_000412655.1 Myotis brandtii
GGTTGACACTTAACCACTGAGCCACACCAGCTGGGCTGGAAATTTATTTTTTAAATCTAATTATTTTATATAATTCAAGCACTTCTTTATGTAGTCAAGGGTTTGAGAATTTTACGAGGTAATGTAAATCAGTGGTTCTCAAACTGTGGCCCCTGGACCAGCAGTATCAGAACCACCTGGGACACTGTGAGAGATGCACATTCTCAGGCCCCACCCCAGACCTCCTGCATTAGAATCTCTGGGAGGGGTCCCCAAAATCCGTGTTTTAACAAGCCCTCTGGGTGATGCTGATGAGCACGAACATGTGAGGACCACCAAGTTAGATGAACACATCAGAATGTCACTCGACAACAATAGATATCGATAAAAAACACCGAAGAGAGAGAAAAACAATTGGAAAGGAGAGGGAAGGTGCAGCACAGGCCTAATTAAGCAAAAGAGAGAAGCGTCTGATGAAAATGTCCAGGCGCTGGTGCCACAGAGGATGTGCACGGTGCAGAGACGATATTTCAAGGTTGAACATCACAGTGTGAGACGCTGGGGAGAAGAGTAACCATGTGGAATAGACACAGTCATCTTTTATTTATAGCTACGAGGAGGACAGTGCATGTTTTGCTGGGTGCAGCTATTTTTCAAATGTCTAGATGTGATTGGGCCTCACAAAGTACAAGTTAATTTCAATGCATCACTGCACTTACCGTAACTCTGGCCGTG
>NW_005302370.1:0-714 GCF_000412655.1 Myotis brandtii
TTGTGTTGTTTTCCGTGCCCTTGCCCGCCCTGTGGATAAGGCGTAGTCATGGAAACGTGAGTGTCTGCAGGGTAAGAACACACTTATAAATAACGCATAGAAGCCCCAAGGACGCTGAGAAGATGAACCCAATGAAAAGGAAAACACAACGCATCAGAACTCGCAGGATGCAGCAAAAGCCGGACTCAGAGGGAAATTCATAGCCTTGAGTGCCTACAGTAGAAAAGGAAGAAGCTCTAAAACCAAACACCTGAACTCCCACCTTAGGAAACTAAAAAGATGAGCAAATTAAAACCAAAGTAAGCGGAAGAAAATAAACAATAAACGTTACAACTAGAAATCAGTGGAATTTAAAATAGGACATTAACAGGGAAAGTCCATGAAACCAAAGCTAGCTCTTTAAAAAGATTTTTAAAAATCCTAGAAACATCTAGCCAAGCTACCCCCCCACACACACACACACAAAAAGACACAAATCACTAATGTCAGAAATGGAAGGGGGACGTCACCACGGATCCCGTGGACATTAAAGAATAAACGATGAAAGGGACCAGCACACGCAGTTACCGATATTGGGGGGTGTGACCACCTCACTGGCTGGGGTGCCCCAGGACGACCCTACCAGCCACCATCCTAGGAGGAAACCAACTCCCTGCGAGGGGGGCAGGGGCTCCGGGAGCCGCTCAACCAGGAGCCCATCCCCCGCACGCCCAC
>NW_005302371.1:0-714 GCF_000412655.1 Myotis brandtii
ACATTCCTGCTGAGAATTTCATTTGGGGACCATCCATGTGCAACATCCCAGCTGGGCCACCATCTTTCTAAACCATTCTTCCAGCCAAATGCTTAAGTGAATGCAGCTAATTGCTTTAGGTTGAACAACTGCCTTATTCTCCTCTCAGCCTCCAAAATCACAGCTAGTGTGTTGGTTCACAACCTCAGGAGTTTCCTGGGTGAACCTAGCCCCTATACACAAACAGAGACCAGAAAGGGGCAGGCCACTTTAAATTGGTGGTGGCAGGTTTAATACGCAAAGAAACTTACATGTAAGGCTTGTCTTGGGCAAGAATCTTAACATTTATTTAGAAGCTTTAACGGAGTTCAGTCACACAGAGTCCAGATGGTCCCAACAACATATTGCTCTCAAGGTTGGGTCTTAGAAGTGGCTCCTACTGCAGGGACAGTGGGTAAGAAGGGGAGGGGTGAGGAGCCTCTAAGTGCTCAGGTCAACCAGCAGTCATGTCCTCTTGATGACCTCCTCCAACATGGTGACATGGACAGCCTGTGGATGTCACACTATGATTGTACAAAAAGCAAATGGCTGAGTCCAACTTATAAATCTCTCCTAATGTTTCTAGAAAGATACTCTTTTCTTGATGCACTGGAGTTGTGAAGGAAGAGAGAGAATTTAACTCTGCAGAATATTCCTGGCCACTGTTATTTTAGAGTTGTATAATACTGCCTCAAA
>NW_005302372.1:0-714 GCF_000412655.1 Myotis brandtii
GAATGCAGGCACCGCTGGAGTGGGAGCAGTGAGCCTGGGACCCTAAGGAGAAGGTAGCAGCAGACAGGGTCCCTGGCTGCCCCTGGGAGTCACTGTGTGTGCACAGGGCTGCCTGCGTCTTGACTTCTCGTTACATGAGAAAAATAAAACCCTTACTTGGTTTGAGCCATTGCTTTTGGTGTTTCTGTCATTTGCTGTAGCCGATACAGAGCAGCATTCCCAGCCCTTTGAGCAGTGCCCGGCACGCAGCAGACGTTCAGCACTGACGGAGAGAGGCGGGGAGCCACGGGAGGCATTAGAATCAGGTCCCGAGAGGTACATGCTGGTATCCGAAGACACCAGTCATATTTTTATCTCTGGGGATTATAAATCAATTGACAAAGACACAGGAAAAAAATAGAAAGGTCTACTTTGTAAATGCGCTTTGAGTCATTCATTTAATATTTATTGAACTCCTACCATGTACCAGACACCATGCCAGGTGGCGGAGGGAAAGCAACACACACCCAGCCAAGGTTCCTGTGCTCACGGCGCCTCTATTCGTGAGTGAGGAAAAGCAATGAGCAAGGTCTCTGTGTGTTAGAAGGCTGGCGGCAATTGGAAGAAGGTGATCTGAGGAGTCATCTGAGCACAGACCTGAGAGGGTGATGTGCAAATATCACAGGGAAGGGTGTTCTAGGCAGAGGGAACAGCAAATGCGTGGGCCTGAGCCTG
>NW_005302373.1:0-714 GCF_000412655.1 Myotis brandtii
CCTTAAAGATCCTTGGCTCATCCCACTTAAAGCTCTTGACCAATATTTGGAAGCCAATCTCATTCTCCTCTTGCACTCATCACTTCTGACGTGGTTGCAATCCACTTATTTGTTCTCGCCAACAATTATTAAGCTCCTCCTTATCGGCTAAGCTCTGGTGATGCAGCGTGAGCCAGGCGAGTGGAGAGTAAGCTTGGTAGGAAAGGCGGATGTGGACAAAACCCGTAACAAACAACCCTGGGAGGCTGCCCTGGCCCTAAATGGAGTCTGTTAGCTGCCATTGTTTTTAAGGTCTCTGGTCATTTATTTTCCTCCTCGGGCCACTTTGTCATTTTGCTTTCTGAAGCTTTGAAAGGAATCTGTCTGCTATATGACAATCTAAAGCGAGGGCTGGTTACCCTGGGCAAAGCTCACGATGGTCTGAGGAGGTGGGCAGCCTTCACCAGCAGGTATTGTTTGTCGTTGTGCCCTATGCTGGCTGAGTTATATTTCTTTTCAGTTGAAAGTGGAAAGCAAAATATGCCGGCTTTTTCTGTTTCCTTCTGAGACCTGCTGGCTGGTCTTAAGCAATGCGCCCACACGGTTGCTGCTGCTATGAGGTCTCTCAGTGCCTGTGGGAGACCCCTTTGCGGGTCGCCTCCGACCTCCAGAGGTCATCCTGACAACTCGCTTCTAGAAAAGAGCAGGGGATGCTCGGACTCAGAGGTTGAGCAT
>NW_005302374.1:0-714 GCF_000412655.1 Myotis brandtii
TTCAGAGAGAGGAAGGGAAAGGGAGAGATAGAAATATATATTGGCTGCCTCCTGGATGTCCCCTACTGGGGATCAAACCCACAACCACATCCCAGACATGTTCCTTGACCATGTATCAAACTGGTGACCTCCTGATGCATGGGTCAATGTCCAACCACTGAGCATACCAGCCGGGCTAAAAAATAGTTTTCTTTTATTTGTAAGGTTGGCTTTGTTTTGATCATGAGACACATGGGGCAAAAGGTGGTGAGATGCAGTGAAGCTCTGGCCATTGGAGGGTGTGGTTGGGACGGGAAACTCATGTGAGTGCGAACCTTCAGAAACAAGTGGCCCAATCATCTTCCCTGTGTCTCACCAGTTGAACGAGGTGGACAGCTCCTTCCTTGCGAAGATCATTGCTCCCTCCCTGGGATTTGTGCTGGTTGCATTGATTGTAGCGCTTCTACTTCGAGGTAAGGATGGATGAAGCCCTTTAGAGCTATGGAGACTCCAGGGGGACCTGGGAGCAAATCGATGCTGCTTCCTGCTCCTTTTCTCCATTTCCCAGAGTTCCTTTCTGACATTGTCTCCATCCTGGTCAAGGAGGTGACAGGTAAAACCATTCTCCCAAGGATGCTAAAGCTTTGTGTATCATCTTCCTGATAGAGTTCTGTTTTGGGGGAAAAAAGAGAGCACCTTCACTTATTGGACACTTACTCTGTGTCAGTCCTGACT
>NW_005302375.1:0-714 GCF_000412655.1 Myotis brandtii
TTTTATTTATTGATTCTAGAGACAGAGAGGAAAGGGAGGTGGGGAGAGAGAGCGCATTCATTTTGTTGTTCCACTTATTTGTGTATTCATTAGTTGATTCTTATATGTGCTCTGACCAGGGGTTGAACCCGCAGCCTGGCTAGCGGGCCAGGGCCTAGAGAAACAGTGTTTTTAATTGTACTCTAACTAAATGAGAAAACTTTGATTTTACCTTAAACTCTTTTAACCTTAAACTCTTACCAGATTAAAAAAGAAATCAGCCCTCCTTAAAAAGATGCAAACACATTTCTATTTCTTGATGGGCTGTAACAAAAACAAAAGACTTACACAATTATTAGTTTTATAAAAAGAGATGAAATCTGAGCACAATTCACACATTTACCAATGACTTCTCTGTTTGCTGCATGGTATCTATGAATCATCTGACACAAAGCTGCTATACACAAGGCCTCTCTGCTGGAAGAACATGATGGTCACTGTCAGGAACTGCACACCAATTTATGGATTATTCAGACAGAATTTTCATAATACCTGTTGCAGCCAACGAAGCCGACCCCGCAGGGTGACTGCCCGTCGCCTCCGGCAGGCTCTGGAACGGCCACACTCTGGGCTGGCTCCCGCCCCAACAGGAAGCACAGGCCTCCTGGCTGCGGTGAGCCCAGTGTTGGTTGCCTGGCTACTGACCACAGCTGCAGGTTTATTTGCTTGTTTTGT